>NC_034187.2:17546568-17666506 GCF_002021735.2 Oncorhynchus kisutch
GGCATGGGTATGAGAGGAGAGGAGATGAGGGCGATGGATGGAAGGAGAGAGAGAGGCCATGGATGAGAGGAGAGAGAGAGCAGGATGAAGAGGAGAGAGAGAGAGGAGGGGATGGAATGAGAGGGACGAGAGAGAGAGAGGGGCCTGGATGAGAGGAGAGAGAGAGAGAGAGAGAGAGGAGGGCCATGGATGGAAGGAGAGAGAGGGCATGGATGAGAGGGGGAGGGCATGGATAGGGAGAGAGATGAGCATGGATGAGAGGAGAGAGAGGGCATGGATGAGAGGAGAGAGAGAGGGCATGGATGAGAGGAGAGAGAGAGAGCATGGATGAGAGGAGAGAGAGAGAGAGGGCATGGATGAGAGGAGAGAGAGAGGGCATGGATGGAAGGAGAGAGAGAGGGCATGGATGAGAGGAGAGAGAGAGAGCATGGATGAGAGGAGAGAGAGAGGCATGGATGAGAGGAGAGAGAGAGGGCATGGATGAGAGGAGAGAGAGAGGGCATGGATGAGAGGAGAGAGAGAGGGCATGGATGAGAGGAGAGAGAGAGGGCATGGATGAGAGGAGAGAGAGAGAGCATGGATGAGAGGAGAGAGAGAGCATGGATGAGAGGAGAGAGAGAGGGCATGGATGAGACGAGAGAGAGAGAGAGGGCATGGATGGAAGGAGAGAGAGAGGGCATGGATGAGAGAGAGAGAGCATGGATGAGAGGAGAGAGAGGGCATGGATGAGAGGAGAGAGAGAGAGAGAGAGGCATGGATGGAAGGAGAGAGAGAGGGCATGGATGGAAGGAGAGAGAGAGGGCATGGATGGAAGGAGAGAGAGAGAGGCATGGATGAGATGAGAGAGAGAGGGCATGGATGAAAGGAGAGAGAGAGAGGCATGGATGAGAGGAGAGAGAGAGAGGGCATGGATGAGATGAGAGAGAGAGAGAGGGCATGGATGAAAGGAGAGAGAGAGAGGGCATGGATGAGAGGAGAGAGAGAGCATGGATGAGAGGAGAGAGAGAGAGCATGGATGAGAGGAGAGAGAGGGCATGGATGAGAGGAGAGAGAGAGAGAGAGAGGGCATGGATGAGATGAGAGAGTGAGAGGGCATGGATGAAAGGAGAGAGAGAGAGGGCATGGATGAGAGGAGAGAGAGAGGGCATGGATGAGAGGAGAGAGAGAGGGCATGGATGAGAGGAGAGAGAGAGGGCATTGATGGAAGGAGAGAGAGAGCATGGATGAGAGGAGAGAGAGAGGGCATGGATGAGAGGAGAGAGAGAGGGCATGGATGAGAGGAGAGAGAGAGGGCATGGATGAGAGGAGAGAGAGAGGGCATGGATGAGAGGAGAGAGAGAGCATGGATGAGAGGAGAGAGAGAGAGAGGGCATGAGAGTAGAGAGAGAGAGGGCATGGATGGAAGGAGAGAGAGAGGGCATGGATGAGAGGAGAGAGAGAGCATGGATGAGAGGAGAGAGAGAGAGCATGGATGAGGGAAGAGAGAGAGGGCATGGATGAGACGAGAGAGAGAGGGCATGGATGAGAGGAGAGAGAGAGAGAGAGGGCATGGATGAGAGGAGAGAGAGAGGGCATGGATGAGAGGAGAGAGAGAGAGAGAGGGCATGGATGAGAGGAGAGAGAGAGAGAGAGAGAGAGAGAGGGCATGGATGGAAGGAGAGAGAGGGCATGGATGAGAGGAGAGAGAGAGGGCATGGATGAGAGGAGAGAGAGAGAGCATGGATGAGAGGAGATAGAGAGGGCATGGATGAGAGGAGAGAGAGAGGGCATGGATGAGAGGAGAGAGAGAGAGAGGGCATGGATGAGAGGAGAGAGAGAGAGAGGCGATGGATGAGAGGAGGAGAGAGAGGGATGGATGGAAGGAGAGAGAGAGGGCATGGATGAGAGGAGAGAGAGAGCATGGATGACAGGAGAGAGAGAGAGCATGGATGAGAGGAGAGAGAGAGAGCATGGATGAGAGGAGAGAGAGAGAGCATGGATGAGAGGAGAGAGAGAGAGCATGGATGAGAGGAGATAGAGAGAGCATGGATGAGAGGAGAGAGAGAGGGGCATGGATGAGAGGAGAGAGAGAGGGCATGGATGAGAGGAGAGAGAGAGGGCATGGATGAGAGGAGAGAGAGAGGGCATGGATGAGAGGAGAGAGAGTGGACATGGATGGGAGGAGAGAGAGGACATGGATGGGAGGAGAGAGAGATGACATGGATGGGAGAAGAGAGGACATGGATGGGAGAAGAGAGGACATGGGTGGGAGAAGAGAGGACATGGATGGGAGAAGAGAGGACATGGGTGGGAGAAGAGAGGACATGGATGGGAGAAGAGAGGGCATGGATGAGAGGAGAGAGAGAGAGCATGGATGAGAGGAGAGAGGACATGGATGGGAGAAGAGAGGACATGGATGGGAGAAGAGAGAGGACATGGATGGGAGAAGAGATAGGAAATGGATGGGAGGAGAGAGAGAGGGACATGGATGGGAGGAGGGAGAGTGGACATGGATGGGAGGAGGAGAGTGGACATGGATGGGAGGAGGGAGAGTGGACATGGATGGAGGAGAGAGAGGACATGGATGGGAGGAGAGAGAGATGACATGGATGGGAGAAGAGAGGACATGGATGGGAGAAGAGAGGACATGGGTGGAGAAGAGGAGAATGGATGTGGGAGAAGAGAGGACATGGGTGGGAGAAGAGAGGACATGGATGGGAGAAGAGAGGGCATGGATGAGAGGAGAGAGAGAGAGCATGGAAGAGAGGAGAGAGAGAGAGAGGGCATGGATGAGAGGAGAGAGAGAGGGCATGGATGGAAGGAGAGAGAGAGGGCATGGATGAGAGGAGAGAGAGAGCATGGATGAGAGGAGAGAGAGAGAGCATGGATGAGAGGAGAGAGAGAGGGCATGGATGAGACGAGAAGAGAGGCATGGATGAGAGAGAGAGAAGAGAGAGGGCATGGATGAGAGGAGAGAGAGAGGGCATGGATGAGAGGAGAGAGAGAGGGCATGGATGAGAGGAGAGAGAGAGAGAGAGAGAGAGGGCATGGATGGAAGGAGAGAGAGGGCATGGATGAGAGGAGAGAGAGAGGGCATGGATGAGAGGAGAGAGAGAGAGCATGGATGAGAGGAGAGAGAGAGAGCATGGATGAGAGGAGAGAGAGAGGGCATGGATGAGAGGAGAGAGAGAGAGCATGGATGAGAGGAGAGAGAGAGAGGGCATGGATGAGAGGAGAGAGAGAGGGCATGGATGGAAGAGAGAGAGAGAGAGGGCATATGAAGAGAGAAGAGAGAGAGCATGGATGAGAGGAGAGAGAGAGAGCAGATGGATGAGAGGAGAGAGAGAGAGCATGGATGAGAGGAGAGAGAGAGAGCATGGATGAGAGGAGAGAGAGAGAGCATGGATGAGAGGAGAGAGAGAGAGCATGGATGAGAGGAGAGAGAGAGGGCATGGATGAGAGGAGAGAGAGAGGGCATGGATGAGAGGAGAGAGAGAGAGGGCATGGATGAGAGGAGAGAGAGAGGGCATGGATGAGAGGAGAGAGAGAGGGCATGGATGAGAGGAGAGAGAGAGAGCATGGATGAGAGAGAGAGAGAGGCATGGATGAGAGGAGAGAGAGGGCATGGATGAGAGGAGAGAGAGGAGCATGGATGAGAGGAGAGAGAGGCATGGATGAGAGAGAGGAGAGAGAGAGAGGGCATGATGGAAGGAGAGAGAGAGAGGGCTGGATGGAAGGAGAGGAGAGAGGGCATGGATGGAAGAGAGAGAGAGGGCATGGATGGAAGGAGAGAGAGGGCATGGATGAGATGAGAGAGAGAGGGCATGGATGAAAGGAGAGAGAGAGAGGGCATGGATGAGAGGAGAGAGAGAGAGGGCATGGATGAGATGAGAGAGAGAGAGAGAGGGCATGGATGAAAGGAGAGAGAGAGGGCATGGATGAGAGGAGAGAGAGAGAGCATGGATGAGAGGAGAGAGAGAGAGCATGGATGAGAGGAGAGAGAGAGGGCATGGATGAGAGGAGAGAGAGAGAGGGCATGGATGAGATGAGAGAGAGAGAGAGGGCATGGATGAAAGGAGAGAGAGAGAGGGCATGGATGAGAGGAGAGAGAGAGAGCATGGATGAGAGGAGAGAGAGAGGGCATGGATGAGAGGAGAGAGAGAGGGCATGGATGAGAGGAGAGAGAGAGAGGGCATGGATGAGATGAGAGAGAAAGAAAGAGAGAGGGCATGGATGAGATGAGAGAGAGAGAGAGAGGGCATGGATGAAAGGAGAGAGAGAGGGCATGGATGAGAGGAGAGAGAGAGCATGGATGAGAGGAGAGAGAGAGAGCATGGATGAGAGGAGAGAGAGAGGGCATGGATGAGAGGAGAGAGAGAGAGGGCATGGATGAGATGAGAGAGAAGAGAGGGCATGGATGAAAGGAGAGAGAGAGGGCATGGATGAGAGGAGAGAGAGAGAGCATGGATGAGAGGAGAGAGAGAGGGCATGGATGAGAGGAGAGAGAGAGGGCCTGGATGAGAGGAGAGAGAGAGGGCATGGATGAGAGGAGAGAGAGAGAGCATGGATGAGAGGAGAGAGAGAGCATGGATGAGAGGAGAGAGAGAGGGCATGGATGAGAGGAGAGAGAGAGGGCATGGATGGAAGGAGAGAGAGAGGGCATGGATGAGAGGAGAGAGAGAGAGCATGGATGAGAGGAGAGAGAGGGCATGGATGAGAGGAGAGAGAGAGAGAGGGCATGGATGGAAGGAGAGAGAGAGGGCATGGATGGAAGGAGAGAGAGAGGGCATGGATGGAAGGAGAGAGAGAGGGCATGGATGGAAGGAGAGAGAGAGAGGGCATGGATGAGATGAGAGAGAGAGGGCATGGATGAAAGGAGAGAGAGAGGGCATGGATGAGAGGAGAGAGAGAGAGGGCAGGATGAGATGAGAGAGAGAGAGAAGGCATGGATGAAAGGAGAGAAGAGAGGGCATGGATGAGAGGAGAGAGAGAGGCATGGATGAGAGGAGAGAGAGAGCATGGATTGAGAGGAGAGAAGAGGGCATGATGAGAGGAGAGAGAGAGAGGGCATGGATGAGATGAGAGAGAGAGAGAGGGCATGGATGAAAGGAGAGAGAGAGAGGCATGGATGAGAGGAGAGAGAGAGAGGGCATGGATGAGATGAGAGAGAGAGAGAGGGCATGGATGAAAGGAGAGAGAGAGAGGGCATGGATGAGAGGAGAGAGAGAGCATGGATGAGAGGAGAAGAGGGAGATGGATGAGAGGAGAGGAGAGAGGGCATGGATGAGAGGAGAGAGAGAGAGAGGGCATGGATGAGATGAGAAGAGAGAGAGGGGCATGATGAAAGGAGAGAGAGAGGGCATGGATGAGAGGAGAGAGAGAAGCATGGATGAGAGGAGAGAGAGAGGGCATGGATGAGAGGAGAGAGAGAGCATGGATGAGAGGAGAGAGAGAGAGGGCATGGATGAGATGAGAGAGAAAGAAAGAGAGAGGGCATTGATGGAAGGAGAGAGAGAGCATGGATGAGAGGAGAGAGAGAGGGCATGGATGAGAGGAGAGAGAGAGGGCATGGATGAGAGGAGAGAGAGAGGGCATGGATGAGAGGAGAGAGAGAGGCATGGATGAGAGGAGAGAGCGAGGAGAGAGGCATTGATGAAGGAGAGAGAGGCATGGATGAGAGGAGAGAGAGAGGGCATGGATGAGAGGAGAGAGAGAGGGCATGGATGAGAGGAGAGAGAGAGAGGGCATGGATGAGAGGAGAGAGGACATGGATGGGAGGAGAGAGAGNAAGGAAATGGTTTGGAGGCGAGAGAGAGGGCATGGATGAAAGGAGAGAGAGAGAGGGCATGGATGGAGGAGAGAGGGAGGACATGGATTGGGAGAAGAGAGAGAGGACATGGATGGGGGAGGAGAGAGAAGAGGACATGGATGGGAGAGATAGAGAGGACATGGATGGGAGGAGAGAGGGAGGATATGGATGGGAGGAGAGAGGACATGGGGTGGAGGAGAGAGGACATGGGTGGAGGAGAGAGAGGGGACATGGGTGGGAGGTAAGAGAGAGAAAGGACATGGGTAGGAGGAGAGAGAAGACATGGGTGGTAGGAAAGAGAGAGGAAATGGATGAGAGGAGAGAGAGAGGGCATGGATGGGAGGAGAGCGAGAGAGGACATGGATGGGAGGAAAGAGAGGACATGGATGGAATGAGAGAGAGAGGGAACATGGATGGGATGAGAGAGAGAGGGGATATGGGTGGGAGAAGAGAGAGAGAGCATGGATGGGAGGAGAGAGAGTGGACATGGATGGGAGGAGAGAGGACATGGATGGGAGGAGGGAGAGTGGACATGGATGGGAGGACAGAGAGATGACATGGACGGGAGGAGGAGAGAGATGACATGGATGGGAGAAGAGAGGACATGGATGGGAGAAGAGAGGACATGGGTGGGAGAAGAGAGGACATGGATGGGAGAAGAGAGGACATGGATGGGAGAAGAGATAGGAAATGGATGGGAGAAGAGAGAGGAAATGGATGGGAGGAGAGAGAGGACATGGATGGGAGGAGAGAGAGGACATGGATGGGAGAAGAGAGGACATGGATGGGAGAAGAGAGAGAGAGAGAGAGGACATTGATGGGAGGAGAACGAGAGAAAGAGGACATGGATGGGAGGAGGGATAGTGGACATGGATGGGAGGAGAGAGAGGACATGGATGGGAGGAGAGGAGAGGACATGGATGGGAGAAGAGAGGACATGGATGGGAGGAGAGAGAGGACATGGATGGGAGGAGAGAGAGAGGACATGGATGGGAGGAGAGAGAGAGGACATGGATGGGAGGAGAGAGAGAGGACATGGATGGGAGGAGAGAGAGAGGACATGGATGGGAGGAGAGAGAGAGGACATTGCTGGGAGGAGAGAGAGAGGACATGGATGGGAGGAGAGAGAGAGGACATGGATGGGAGGAGAGAGAGGGACATGGATGGGAGGAGAGAGAGGACATGGATTGGAGGAGAGAGAGGACATGGATTGGAGGAGAGAGGACATGGATGAGAGGAGAGAGAGAGGACATGGATTGGAGGAGAGAGAGGACATGGATTGGAGGAGAGAGAGAGGACATGGATGGGAGGAGAGAGAGAGGACATGGATGGGAGGAGAGAGAGGACATGGGTGGAGGAGAGAGAGAGGACATGGATGGGAGGAGAGAGAGGACATGGATGGATGGGAGGAGAGAGGACATGGACGGGAGGAGAGAGAGGACATGGACGGGGAGAAGAGATAGGAAATGGATGGGAGAAGAGATAGGAAATGGATGGGAGAAGAGAGAGGAAATGGATGGGAGGAGAGAGAGAGGACATGGATGGGAGGAGAGAGAGTTGACATGGATGGGAGAAGAGAGGACATGGATGGGAGAAGAGAGGACATGAGTGGGAGAAGAGAGGACATGGGTGGGAGAAGAGAGGACATGGGTGGGAGAAGAGAGGACATGGATGGTAGGAGAGAGAGATGACATGGATGGTAGGAGTGAGAGATGACATGGATGGGAGAAGAGAGGACATGGATGGGAGAAGAGAGAGGACATGGATGGGAGAAGAGAGAGGAAATGGATGGGAGAAGAGAGAGGAAATGGATGGGAGGAGAGAGAGAGGACATGGATGGGAGGAGAGAGAGAGGACATGGATGGGAGGAGTAAGAGAGGACATGGATGGGAGGAGAGAGGACATGGATGGGAGGAGAGAGGACATGGATGGGAGGAGAGAGAGAGAGGACATGGATGAGAGGAGAGAGAGAGGGAATGGATGAGAGGAGAGAGAGAGAGGACATGGATGGGAGGAGAGAGGACATCGATGGGAGGAGAGAGGACATGGATGGGAGGAGAGAGAGGACATGGATGAAAGGAGAGAGAGAGGGCATGGATGAGAGGAGAGAGAGAGGGCATGGATGAAAGGAGAGAGAGAGGGCATGGATGAGAGGAGAAAGGAAATGGTTTGGAGGAGAGAGAGAGGGCATGGATGAGAGGAGAGAGAGAGAGGGCATGGATGGGAGGAGAGAGGGAGGACATGGATGGGAGGAGAGAGAGAGGACATGGATGGGAGGAGAGAGAGAGGACATGGATGGGAGGAGAGAGAGAGGACATGGATGGGAGGAGAGAGGGAGGATATGGATGGGAGGAGAGAGGACATGGGTGGAGGAGAGAGAGGGGACATGGGTGGGAGGTAAGAGAGAGAAAGGACATGGGTAGGAGGAGAGAGAAGACATGGGTGGTAGGAAAGAGAGAGGAAATGGATGAGAGGAGAGAGAGAGGGCATGGATGGGAGGAGAGCGAGAGAGGACATGGATGGGAGGAAAGAGAGGACATGGATGGGATGAGAGAGAGAGGGAACATGGATGGGATGAGAGAGAGAGGGGATATGGGTGGGAGAAGAGAGAGAGAGCATGGATGGGAGGAGAGAGAGTGGACATGGATGGGAGGAGAGAGGACATGGATGGGAGGAGGGAGAGTGGACATGGATGGGAGGACAGAGAGATGACATGGACGGGAGGAGAGAGAGATGACATGGATGGGAGAAGAGAGGACATGGATGGGAGAAGAGAGAGGACATGGATGGGAGGAGAGAGAGGACATGGATGGGAGGAGAGAGAGAGGACATGGGTGGGAGGAGGGAGAGAGGACATGGGTGGGAGGAGGGAGAGAGGACATGGATGAAAGGAGAGAGAGAGACCACAGATGGGAGGAGAGAGAGAGGACATGGATGTGAGGAGAGAGAGAGACCACAGATGGGAGGAGAGAGAGAGGACATGGATGTGAGGAGAGAGAGAGGACATGGATGGGAGGAGGGAGAGAGGACATGGATGGGACGAGAGATAGAGGAGTTGGATGGGAGGAGAGAGAGGAGATGGATGGGAGGAGAGAGAGGAGATGGATGGGAGGAGAGAGAGGAGATGGATGGGAGGAGAGAGAGTGGACATGGATGGGAGGAGAGAGGACATGGATGGGAGGAGAGAGGACATGGATGGGAGAAGAGAGGACATGGATGGGAGAAGAGAGGACATGGATGGGAGGAGAGAGAGGACATGGATGGGAGGAGAGAGGACATGGATGAGAGGAGAGAGAGGACATGGATTGGAGGAGAGAGAGAGGACATGGAATGGAGGAGAGAGAGGACATGGATTGGAGGAGAGAGAGAGGACATGGATGGGAGGAGAGAGAGGACATGGGTGGAGGAGAGAGAGAGGACATGGATGGGAGGAGAGAGAGAGGACATGGATGGGAGGAGAGAGAGGACATGGACGGGAGGAGAGAGAGGACATGGACGGGAGAAGAGATAGGAAATGGATGGGAGAAGAGATAGGAAATTGATGGGAGAAGAGAGAGGAAATGGATGGGAGGAGAGAGAGAGGACATGGATGGGAGGAGAGAGAGAGGACATGGATGGGAGGAGAGAGAGGACATGGATGGGAGAAGAGAGGACATGGATGGGAGAAGAGAGAGAGAGAGAGAGAGGACATTGATGGGAGAAGAGAGAGGACATGGGTGGAGGAGAGCGAGAGGACATGGATGGGAGGAGAGAGAGAGGACATGGACGGGAGGAGAGAGAGGACATGGACGGGAGGAGAGAGAGGACATGGACGGGAGGAGAGAGAGGACATGGACGGGAGGAGAGAGAGGACATGGATGGGAGGAGAGAGAGGACATGGATGGGAGGAGAGAGGACATGGATGGGAGGAGAGAGAGGACATGGCTGGGAGGAGAGAGAGGACATGGGTAGGAGGAGAGAGGGGACATGGGTGGAGGAGAGAGAGGACATGGGTGGAGGAGAGAGAGAGGACATGGATGGGAGGAGAGAGAGGACATGGCTGGGAGGAGAGAGGGGCTGCTGAGACCAGTGCTAGAACAGGAACATGCCCTGCTAATTGAGAGTGGCAATCATATTTTTCATGTTTAGAGATTAGATGATCAGAGATGAACCTAAAATTAGCCTACAAGAGCAATGCACAGTTGAACCCCAGTCGGTCTGATAAGGATCAACAAGCCATCCATGTCGTACCATTAACAGGATCATCAAGACTAGAGCAGTCAGGCGTCTCCGATCCGATACCATCTCCTGCTTTCCTGGCTGAGATCCAATCTTGGGTATAAAGATGAGCTACCCCCCTCTAAACAGGGGGGTGGATGGTGGGGGGGTATACAAGGCAGGGCACTTCCTGTACTGCATTTGGTGATGCCTGATTTGTATTGTGTATGTGTTGCATAGATAACAGGGTTTGGGGGTGGGAGAAGGAGCCCCAGGCCTGTTCATCATTTCAGAGGTGTAGCCGCCAGGGTTTACCCTAATTTACTCAATTCAATTGAGCTGCTAGCCAGCTAAATCTCCATAGGGTTCCCTGCTAAGAAAGAGAAATGTAATGTCCCAAATGGCTCCCTATTCCCTATTTAGTGCACTACTTTTGACCAGAGCCCTATGGTAGTGTACTACATAGGAAATAGGCTGCCATTTGGAATGCAGCCAGGTTCTTAGGTGGGATATTGACCTGCATTAGTGCACGGGAGTCTAAACAGAACTGACTGGGTGGACAGGTTGATCAACTGTTTTATTTATGCAGGCAGAAAGAGGTCATATCATCATGTTGACCCATTCTGTCCCCTTTTTCATTTATCTAACCTATATTTAACTAGGAAAATCAGTTAAGAACTAATTCTTATTTACAATGACGACCTTGTTCAGGGGCAGAATGATAGATCTTTACCTTGTCAGCTCGGGGATTCGATCTAGCAACCTTTCGGTTACTGGCCCAACGCTACCTGCCGCCCCATACTTGGCTGCCTTTTGACAAATAAAAACAATCTCACTCTTTTCTTTATCTGGTGCATTAACAGTAGAGGAAGAGGTGCAATAGAGGTACTGTGTGTGTGTGTTCACCTGTAGCTGGTCCCATTTGTGTGTCATGGCATTGACTCGCTCGTGGAAGTCTGGGGGCAGCTGTGCTCCGCTCCTCCGCAGGCTCTCGGCCCAGCCCAGGAGGTGTGTCTTCTTAGGGAGCCACATCCTCATCTCCACACTGTTCCCCTGGGGACAGACACATGAACGAGACATGGCTGAGACATTGTCTGCACACTACAGTACATACTGTAGAGCAGAGTTGCTCAAGATCCACAACACTGACTATGTCATCCACTACAGTGGTGAACACAGCACTGACTATGTCATCCATTACACTGGTGAACACAGCACTGACGATGTCATCCATTACACTGGTGAACACAGCACTGACTATGTCATCCACTACACTGGTGAACACAGCACTGACGATGTCATCCATTACACTGGTGAACACAGCACTGACGATGTCATCCATTACACTGGTGAACACAGCACTGACGATGTCATCCATTACACTGGTGAACACAGCACTGACGAGGTCATCCACTACACTGGTAAACACAGCACTGACGAGGCCATCCACTACACTGGTGAACACAGCACTGACGATGTCATCCATTACACTGGTGAACACAGCACTGACGATATCATCCATTACACTGGTGAACACAGCACTGACGATGTCATCCATTACACTGGTGAACACAGCACTGACGATGTCATACATTACACTGGTGAACATAGCACTGATGATGTCATCCATTACACTGGTGAACACAGCACTGATGATGTCATCCATTACACTGGTGAACACAGCACTGATGATGTCATCCATTACACTGGTGAACACAGCACTGATGATGTCATCCATTACACTGGTGAACACAGCACTGACGATGTCATCCATTACACTGGTGAACACAGCACTGATGATGTCATCCATTACACTGGTGAACACAGCACTGACGATGTCATCCATTACACTGGTGAACACAGCACTGACGATGTCATCCATTACACTGGTGAACACAGCACTGACGAGGTCATCCACTACACTGGTGAACACAGCACTGACGAGGTCATCCATTACACTGGTGAACACAGCACTGACGAGGTCATCCACTACACTGGTGAACACAGCACTGACGATGTCATCCATTACACTGGTGAACACAGCACTGACGATGTCATCCATTACACTGGTGAACACAGCACTGACGATGTCATCCATTACACTGGTGAACACAGCACTGACGATGTCATCCATTACACTGGTGAACACAGCACTGACGATGTCATCCATTACACTGGTGAACAATGCAGCCCCCCTGCTGCACACAAAGGCAAACAAACATTTATATTTATACAAACGCTGATATTTTATGCCATAAACTGAGCATGTGTGTGTTTAACTCTGCGTCTGTAAGCAGGTCTCCATCCAGCCTTATACAGTCTGAAGTTTACATATAGGTTGGAGTCATTAAAACTCGTTTTTCAAACACTCCACAAATTTCTTGTTAATAAACCATAGTTTTGGCAAGTCAGTTAGGACGTCTACTTTGTGCATGACACAAGTCATTTTTTAACAATTGTTTATCACAATCCCAGAACAACAGCAAATGAACCTTGTGAAATGCTGGAGGAAACAGGTACAAAAGTATCTATATCCACAGTAAAACAAGTCTCACATCGACATAACCTGAAAGGCCGCTCCGCAAGGAAGAAGCCACTGCGCCAAAACCGCCATAAAAAGCCAGACTACGGTTTGCAACTGCACATAGGGACAAATATCGTACTTTTTGGAAAAATGTCCTCTGGTCTGATGAAACAAAAATAGAACTGTTGGGCCATAATGACCATCGTTATGTTTGGAGGAAAGGGGGAGGCTTGCAAGCCGAAGAACACCATCCCAACCGTGAAGCACGGGGATGCAGCATCATGTTGTGGGGGTGCTTTGTTGAAGGAGGGACTGGTGCACTTCACAAAATAGATGGCATCATGAGGTAGGAAAATGATGTGGATATATTGAAGCAACAGCTCAAGACATCTCAGGAAGTTAAAACTTGGTTGCAAATGGGTCTTCCAAATGGACAATGACCCCAAGCATACTTCCAAAGTTGTGGCAAAATGGCTTAAGAACAACAAAGTCAAGGTATTGGAGTGGCCTTCACAAAGCCCTGACCTCAATCCTATAAAAAATGTATGGGCAGAACTGTGCGTGTGCGAGCAAGGAGGTCTACAAACCTGACTCAGTTACACCAACTGTGTCAGGAGGAATGGGACAAAATTCACCCAACTTATTGTGTGAAGCTTGTGGAAAGCTACCCGAAACATTTGACCCAAGTTAAACAATTTAAAGGCAACGCTACCAAATACTAATTGAGTGTATATAAACTTCTGACCCACTGGGAATGTGATGAAAGAAATAAAAGCTGAAATAAATCACTCTCTCTACTATTATTCTGACATTTCACATTCTTAAAATAAAGTGCTGATCCTAACTGACCTAAGACGGGGAATTTTTACTAGGTTTAAATGTCAGGAATTGTGAAAATCTTAGTTTAAATGTATTTGTCTGAGGTGTATGTAAACTTCTGACTTCAACGGTATATAGTACAGTAGTACAGTAGCTACATGTCGGATGAAAAACGTCACGACAGGCCTGATTTTGTCGGTAAACTTTCCAAATGTCGACAAAACAAAATACGCTAGATGATGCGAAAAATGGCGGTGGAAACGCCTTCATGTGAAAATATTGATACAATAACCATCACATCGAAGTAAACTTGGAGTCACTCGATGATATGTTGTGTAGTCCTCCCATTGCGAAAGCATGCAGTTTATGACACTACATATGAAATAAGTTCCGATGAACTTCACAGAGTGGTGAAAGTGCAAAGTGATGAGCCTGATGCTCCTTTCCCATAAATATCTAAAGGTCTTATTCTGATGACATGATGATCAATACTTGGCTTCCTTTTGAGAAATAAAAATAATCTCACTCTTTCATCCATAATCATCTCATCATGTAGGCTATACCTGCACTGTATCTGCGATTGAGCTGTTGGCTGGAGCACACGTGCCAAGACCAGACAGGACACATTTGCTAGATAATGCAACATGTTCAGTGTCAAAACCATCAGAATTGTTGAAAATGTGATGGAAACCCATTTAACTTGTATTTTGTACTCAGTACATGGGAGTTTAACTGTGAAATGTATGTGCACTAAGTCATCACAAACGGCCTTTTAGACACCACAAATACATTTGATGAAAACATCTCTGGTGGGAAAATGAGCATTTTGTTTTTATGCAGATTTTTGAATATTTGCATGAAAATCTGTCGCCAATTGGATGGAAACCTACATTGTGTTTGTGTATATACACCAACAAGGAACTTCTTCAGAGAAGGACATCAGTAATACATTCTTTCAACAGCAATGTAATTGGACAGAACTCACATTTTGTGTAGATAAACTATACATATTATAGAATGGAATATGTTTAAAAACGGACATTTTCAGTTAAATTGCTGAGGAAAAGCTTACTGTAACAGTATGAAAATCGAAGCTCTTCAATCTCACTTCTTTTTGGTTAATTCCTCAGTCTTCCCTACCGTTTCATTTTCTGCATCAATAGCTACTTGATTCTAGTTTTCGGTTGTCATTTATCATTACAGCCCAGTCACATTTTAATATTTTCTAACTGTCCTCAGTCCAGGAACTGTGACTGTATCACACTTCCTCTAAAGTTATCCATCCCTTTCTGATGTTTAATAGCGCCACCTGTAAAAGTAAATGTGTTACTGTCTAACTATCAGGAAATGGTCCAATTTATTTGTTGACAGCAAATATTGATTTCAGGACTCTTCTTGTGTTTAAAAATGGCACACCATTGATGGAAAGTCAAAACATTGTAGGAGAATAAAGTAGATAAGTGATTAAAATGCATGAGATCCAGAACTGGGAGATTAATGCTGAGAAGGATCTTTGATCAAATACACTGAATGCACTGGTGAGTTACAGCCCCCAGCCTGTGTCAACGCTAGAATAGCCAAGGTTCTGCATACCTTAAATAAAGTTGTGAAATAGCTTTGGTAGGATCACAGGACAAAGTAATATAGTACACCTGTGCACAACATTCGAGAGCACAGCTTTAAAACCTGTTAGGGATAGTGGGCAGCATTTTCACTTTGGATTAATTGCGTGCCCATAGTGAACTGCATCCTACTCTGTCCTAGATGCTAATATATGCATAATATTATTACTATTGGATAGAAGACAATCTGAAGTTTCTAAAACTGTTTGAATTATGTCTGTGAGTATAACAGAACTCATAGGGCAGGCAAATTTCCAAACAGGAAGTGGAAATTCTGGGGCTGGTCGAATTTCCAGTCATCGCCTATTCACATACAAACAACATATGGATATGTTCACACTTCCTACGCCTTCCACTAGATGTCAACAGTCAGTAGAACGTGGAATGAAGCCTCTAGTGTGAAATATGACCGGATGGGAGGGGAATGAGTCAGTGGTCTGGCAGAATGCCAGTTCCTGGTTGTGCACATTACTGTTGATATCGCCTGCGTTCCATGACTCTGTAGACAAAAACGAATGCTCCGGTTGGAACGTTATTGGATATATATGTAAATAACATCCCGAAGATTGATTCTCTACTTAGTTTGACCAGTTTATTCGACCTGGAATATAACTTTTTGAAGTTTTCATTCCGAGGATCGCCTGGACCCGCGCCAGCTTTTGGACATGTGAACTAACCGTGCTAGCAAAAGCAGCTAATTGGACACTAGTAATGGACATTATGGAACAAAACAATGATTTATTGTGGAACTAGGAGGGAAGGTAAGGGAATATTTATGATGTAATTTTGGATTTCTGTTGACTCCAACATGGCGGAGAAATATTGTTACGTCTTAGCGTCGTTTTAGATTATTGCATGGTATGCTTTTTTCGTAACGTTTAAAAAAAATCTGACACAGCGGTTGCATTAAGAACAAGTGTATCTTTAATTATATGTAAAACATGTATCTTTCATCAAAGTATTTCTGTTATATGATGTGGCTCTCTGTAATTACTCTGGATATTTTGGAGGCATTTCTGAACATGGCTTCAATGTAAACCGAGATTTGTGGATATAAATATGCATATTATCGAACAAAACATAAATGTATTGTGTAACATGATGTCATATGAGTGTCATCTGATGAAGATTATCAAAGGTTAGTGATGAATTTTATCTCTAATTCTGCTTTTGTCACTATCTTTGGCTGGGAAAAATGGCTGTGTGTTTTTGGGGATTTGGTGGTGATCTAACATAAATATATGGTTGTATTTTCGCTGTAAAACATTTTAAAAAATTGGACACGATGGGTAGATTAACAAGATGTTTATCTTTCATTTGCTGTATTGGAGGGGGGGGGGGGGGGGGTCTGGGAGAGGAGCGGAACGTGTGTCCTAGACAGGTTTTAAGACTTGATGCTAGGTTAAGACAAGAGTTTTAGGGAAAAAATGTCTAAATTAGATTTACAGGTGTATAGTGTCAGTGGGGGTGGGAGTGGGGGTGGGGTTGGGGGTGGGGGTGGTAGTCAGGGTGGGGGGTGGGGGCAATGGAATATAACTGTGTGCTCTCCAAAAAAATAGAGTCACGTGGTAAAAAGATGAGAAAAAATCATCAAGGATTCAAAACTTGAATTCATTCCACATATTAATGAGTAAGTACAAAAGACTGGAAACGTCAGCAGGAATGCAGTCATACATAAACATTTCATGCATTTTTGTAGATTCATCTTATCTATTCAATTAAAGTTTGTTCAGAGTCTGTAATGTGTTGAGACAACAGAAGTACGACTCCATGAAGTGAGTTGGATGCCTCCGTATTTAAATGAATTTATACACAGTTATATAGTTAACACATTGCCAGCCACCATGAACCAGGCACTATGAAAACTCAGTTAACATCTTAACATAATCCAAATTCTTTACAGGTCAAACATGACCACATATTAATTATAAAGATGACATTAAATGAGAATATTCACACATTCCAGTGCTAAGCTTGTAAATCTCAATGCTTGTAAAGCCTAGCAATGGAATAACTGACAAAATAGCATGTTGTGGTGGTAGAGATTGACTCAAGAGAATCCTCTATAGGGAATATGATCTCTTTTACCAACAAAGCCAACAAATATGATAATTACTTCATCAATTTGGGGGCGGGGGGGGCGTTCATTGATGTCGTGCCAAGCCAACATCCTCACTATCTACAATTTGCTGTTGACAGAGTCAAAGGAGAGGAAGACAGGCTGGAGAGGAGAGGAGGAGAGAGAAACCCTCCATTGATGAGAGAGAGAGAGAGAGAGACCCTGCAGCTGATGAGAGAGAGAGAGAGCCCCTGCAGCTGATGAGAGAGAGAGAGAGCCCCTGCAGCTGATGAGAGAGGGGCTCTGTCTCCCTGATATATGGACAAGCTCCAGCCATGAAAGAACAGGAAGAAATATTCAGTGTGTTCTTTAAGAGGAAAAATAAAACATCAAACCCTTGATTCAGATATAATTCTAGACTGTTTTTGAAAAATGGAAGCACTAAGTTGTTGAGTGGGGTTTTGTGTGTGTGTGCGTGCGTGACTGAGTGAGTGAGTGTGTGTAATGAAAATCACCCCGGTTGAAAAAATTCTGCTCAAACAGGTCTGGAACAAAAGGCCTTGAAACACTGTTAATTGTCACCATGGTGACCAGAAGAATAAGCCATTTTACAACTGGTATAGAAGGCTCACATTGAGCTCCCAGTGAGTCAAGAGTTTCTTTTTTTCTGCTTCTTAGTGTTAAAGAACAAGGTGCCCAGTCACTCTGGGGTCAGCTACAGACCCAGGAGAATTTCCACCGGCTGTTCCAGATTTCATCTAGCGTGGAATCTTTCTGTGTTTAATGAAAGACACACAGAAGACGAAAAAAACCTTTAAAAGAAGCAAACAAATTGGATAAACAATGTGATCATTCAGGGAACCATGAATTCAGAGAAAAGGTTGAGTCAAGAGAAGTGTAGGATGCTATTGGCCCATACAATGTGAATTCTGACCTGTGGCCCAAGGAACCATGGGAATTCTGTCACTGGCATAACTGCAGACAGTAGTGATAACACTAGGTGGACGGCAAGACGGAATCCTCCCCTCTCCGTCCCTCCCTCCATCATTCTGTCCAAAGAGGATGCATTACACAGATTTCCAAAGTGCTAATGAGAAACTCAAGAGGATCAATAGACAAAGAAGTACCCAGTCAGCCCAGAGATTGGTAAAGAAAAAAGGAACAGCAGGGTCTTTGATTTATTTATGAAAAAATACTTGTTAGTGGACATCTAAACTCCTTACAATAGCTTCTCGTTTGAAATTCTATGATCAGGGTCAAAATATTGTTTTATTCTCTTTTTAACAACCACTCTCAGTTGGACATTTGTTGAATAATCCCTCCCTCCCTCCCTCCCTCCCTCCCTCCCTCCCTCCCTCCCTCCCCATAGGCAGCCCATGGCTAATGCCATTCAGTGGCAAACAAAGACAGTCTTTATCCCAGCCCTGGGTCCTAAGCTCAGCTGCATGCAGTGTGAAGGAATCTGATAGAGAGGAGAGAGCGAGAGGAGAGTGAGAGAGAGAGATAGATAGATAGAAAGAGCGAGAGAGGGTGAGAACGAGGGAGGGAAAGAGAGAGGAGAGAGGAGAGAGGAGGGTTCAAACCCCCAGCCCACACTGCTCCACTCCTCTCCAAGCCTAGTTGGTATTTATCTTTACCAGACAAACACAGGCAACAATGCAATCAGCCAAGACCACCATTTTCTTTTGTGAGGGAGAAAAAAACCAAACTTTGGATCGTTTTGCCTGGCTGGGCCTCAGTGAGAAGACCAAGAAGGAGTGCTTGGCTGGGTGGTAGGCATCGCTAAGCAGCACAGTTTGTTTAACCACAAATGTATATCCTACAGGAAAGTATAAACCAGGCAGCTGAACACACTGGGAGGGTTGACTGCCACATGTCTAGCTGAATAAAACAATAGACATACTGTAATATCGTTGCTCCACAATGTGCCATGTAGATGAATATCACACCGGCCTGAGCAGTATACATGGTACCTTTCAAGTAGATGGGAAACATTTTATATCTGCAGTGTCATTTGAAATTGGCAGAACTGTCCGAGTAAATTACATTTGAAGATTTTGAATAGGTTTCCTTCTTCCAGCTTATTCCATTTGAATGAACTGGGAAATCATATTACATAGCCATGCATTGTTAAATGGTCCTACGTTGCATCATCCATGATATAAATGAAATCACAAATATTTGATCTACTAATAGAAGATCATAAAACTACACTATATATACAACAGTATGTGGACACCCCTTCAAATGAGTGGATTCGTCTATTTCAGCCACACCCGTTAATGACAAGTGTATAACATCAAGCACACAGCCATGCAATCTCCATAGACAAATATTTGCAGTAGAATGGCCTTAATGAAGATCTTAGTGACTTTCAATGTGGCACCGTCATAGGATGCCACCTTTCCAACAACAAATTTATGCCCTGCTAGAACTTCCCCGGTCAACTGTAAGTGCTGTTATTGTTAAGTCAAAATATCTAGGAGCAACAATGGCTCAGCCGCGAAGTGGTAGGCCACACAAGCTCACAGAACGGGACCGCAGAGTGCTGAAGCGCGTAACAATCGTCTGTCCTCGGTTGCAACACTCACTACCGAGTTCCAAACTGTCTTTGGAAGCAACGTCAGCACAATAATTGTTTGTCAGGAGCTTGGGGAAGGCCCTTTCCTGTTTCAGCATGACAATGCCCCTGTGCACAAAGTGCGGTCCATACAGAAATGGTTTGTCGTGATTGGTGTGGAACAACCTGCCTGGCCTGCACAGAGCCCTGACCTCAACCCCATCAAACACCTCTAGGATGAATTGGAACGCAGTCTGAGATCCAGGCCTAATCACCCAAAATCAGTGCCCGACCTCACTAATGCTCGTGGCTGAATCGAAGCAACTCCCTGCAGCAATGTTCCAACATCTAGTGGAAAGCCTTCCCAGAAGAGTGGAGGCTGTTATAATAGCAAAGGGGGATCAACTCCATATTAATGCCCATAATTTTGGAATGAGATGTTCGACGAGTAGGTGTCCACATACACTACATGACCAAAAGTATATATTTTTTAGTATTCCTCATTAATAATTCAATTCTAATTAAATCACCAGCGGTCTGTGCTGCGAAATAGCAGCATTTTATATCCATGTGGAAGGTTTTCCCACAGACTCTCTCCTCTCCCAGACCTTCTCCTCTCCCAGACCCTATCCTCTCCCAGACCTTCTCCTCTCCCAGTCCTTCTCCTCTCCCAGACCCTATCCTCTCCCAGACCCTCTCCTCTCCCAGTCCTTCTCCTCTCCCAGACCTTCTCCTCTCCCAAACTCTCTCCTCTCCCAGACCCTATCCTCTCCCAGACCCTCTCCTCTCCCAGACCCTCTCCTCTCCCAGTCCTTCTCCTCTCCCAGACCCTCTCCTCTCCCAGACCCTCTCCTCTCCCAGACCCTCTCCTCTCCCAGACCCTCTCCTCTCCCAGACCTTTTCCTCTCCCAGTCCTTCTCCTCTCCCAGTCCTTCTCCTCTCCCAGACCCTCTCCTCTCCCAGACCCTCTCCTCTCCCAAACCTTCTCCTCTCCCAGACCCTCTCCTCTCCCAGACCTTCTCCTCTCCCAGACCTTCTTCTCTCCCAGACCTTCTTCTCTTCTAGACCTTCTCCTCTCCCAGACCCTCTCCTCTCCTAGCCCTTCTCCTCTCCTAGCCCTTCTCCTCTCCCAGACCCTATCCTCTCCCAGACCCTGTCCTCTCCCAGACCCTGTCCTCTCCCAGACCCTCTCCTCTCCCAGACCCTCTCCTCTCCCAGACCCTAACCTCTCCCAGACCCTATCCTCTTCCAGACCTTCTCCTCTCCCAGACCTTCTCCTCTCCCAGACCTTCTCCTCTCCCAGACCTTCTCCTCTCCCAGTCCTTCTCCTCTCCCAGACCTTCGCCTCTCCCAGACCCTCTCCTCTCCCAGACCCTCTCCTCTCCCAGACCCTCTCCTCTCCCAGACCTTCTCCTCTCCCAGACCCTCTCCTCTCCCAGACCTTCTCCTCTCCCAGACCTTCTTCTCTCCCAGACCTTCTCCTCTCCCAGACCCTATCCTCTCCTAGCCCCTCTCCTCTCCTAGCCCTTCTCCTCTCCCAGACCCTATCCTCTCCCAGACCCTATCCTCTCCCAGACCCTCTCCTCTCCCAGACCCTCTCCTCTCCCAGACCCTGTCCTCTCCCAGACCCTGTCCTCTCCCAGACCCTGTCCTCTACCAGACCCTCTCCTCTCCCAGACCCTAACCTCTCCCAGACCCTATCCTCTTCCAGACCTTCTCCTCTCCCAGACCTTCTCCTCTCCCAGACCCTGTCCTCTCCCAGACCCTGTCCTCTCCCAGACCCAACCTCTCCTAGACCCTCACCTCTCCCAGACCCTCTCCTCTCCCAGACCCTCTCCTCTCCCAGACCTTCTCCTCTCCCAGACCTTCTTCTCTCCCAGACCTTCTCCTCTCCCAGACCCTCTCCTCTCCCAGACCTTCTTCTCTCCCAGACCTTCTCCTCTCCCAGACCCTATCCTCTCCTAGCCCCTCTCCTCTCCTAGCCCTTCTCCTCTCCCAGACCCTATCCTCTCCCAGACCCTCTCCTCTCCCAGACCCTAACCTCTCCCAGACCCTATCCTCTTCCAGACCTTCTCCTCTCCCAGACCTTCTCCTCTCCCAGACCCTGTCCTCTCCCAGACCCTGTCCTCTCCCAGACCCAACCTCTCCTAGACCCTCACCTCTCCCAGGCCCTCTCCTCTCCCAGACCCTCTCCTCTCCCAGACCCTCTCCTCTCCCAGACCCTCTCCTCTCCCAGACCCTCTCCTCTCCCAGACCTTCTCCTCTCCCAGACCCTTTCCTCTCCCAGACCCTTTCCTCTCCCAGACCCTCTCCTCTCCTAGCGCTTCTCCTCTCCCAGACCCTCTCCTCTCCCAGACCCTCTCCTCTCCCAGACCCTCTCCTCTCCCAGACCCTCTCCTCTCCCAGACCCTATCCTCTCCCAGACCTTCTCCTCTCCCAGACCCTCTCCTCTCCCAGACCCCCTCCTCTCTGACCATTGGGGCTGTCTTATTGTGACTGATGAGCAGGAATGATGGAGATTAATTTAGACCCTATGGATGGACGAATGGATGGATGGACGGATTGAATCGAGGTCCTCAACAGTCCTCTTTCTAGATGCCTTGCGTCCTCCCTGAAAAAGACTAGCCTCGTAAATAGGCTGAGGAGCTCCCTCTCTCTGATGCAGGGCAGCACCCAGTGGCTCCTATGTCACTGTAATACAAGAAAAAGTTTACTTTGAAGATGAGGACTATGGCGAGAGAGAGAGCGAGAGAGAGAGAGAGAGAGGATGGATAAAAATCCCCCCTCCCTTCTCTCTCTCTCTTAATGTCTCATTCCAAACGAAGCATTTCTTAGCAAACAATTAAGTGTTCATTTTTTAAGATAATTAAAAAGCCTTCCTTGGAGCGGCTAGGAGCGCGGCTGACTGAAAATAGTTAAATTCCTCCTCCAAGCCCTGTCCGTCCACGGTGAAGGAGAGAAAGAGCAAAATAAAGAGAGAGAGAGTGGGGGGGATTGAACTGAATGAAAAAAAGCCTTTGGAAAATAGCTGCAATCAGGAGTGGCCGCTCCTCTCTCTTCACTCACTCTCTCTCGACTCTCTCTGGCCGGGGGGGGGGGGGAACAACATCCGTGGACATCTATACTGGGATTGAGCCTAGAGGTACTTGACAGGCCGACCTCTAGGGTCAGTGCTTTATAATGAGATGCTGAATGTATCTTATAAAAGTCGGGTGGCAGGAAATGAAGAAACTGACTAAGATGCAAACAGATCACTATGAATGAGAACAGCTCAACTATGAATGAGAACAGCTCAACTATGAATGAGAACAGATCACTATGAATGAGAACAGATCACTATGAATGAGAACAGCTCAACTATGAATGAGAACAGATCACTATGAATGAGAACAGATCACTATGAATGAGAACAGCTCACTATGAATGAGAACAGCTCAACTATGAATGAGAACAGCTCAACTATGAATGAGAACAGATCACTATGAATGAGAACAGATCACTATGAATGAGAACAGATCACTATGAATGAGAACAGCTCACTATGAATGAGAACAGCTCAACTATGAATGAGAACAGATCACTATGAATGAGAACAGATCACTATGAATGAGAACAGATCACTATGAATGAGAACAGATCACTATGGATGAGAACAGATCACTATGAATGAGAACAGATCACTATGAATGAGAACTGCTCACTATGAATGAGAACTGCTCAACTATGAATGAGAACAGCTCAACTATGAATGAGAACAGATCACTATGAATGAGAACAGATCACTATGAATGAGAACAGCTCACTATGAATGAGAACAGATCACTATGAATGAGAACAGATCACTATGAATGAGAACAGCTCACTATGAATGAGAACAGCTCACTATGAATGAGAACAGATCACTATGAATGAGAACAGATCACTATGAATGAGAACAGATCACTATGAATGAGAACAGATCACTATGAATGAGAACAGCTCATAATAATGGCCGGAACAGAGCAAATGGAATGGCATTAAACACCTAGAAACCATGTGTTTGATACCATTCCACTGATTCCACTCCAGTCATTACCACAAGCCCGTCCTCCCCAATGAAGGTGCCACCAACCTCCTGTGGTCTACTCACTTCTCATATAGTTACTGATGCATCTAGACTCCTAGGAAGAAACATGCTTCAGCTAACAGAGAAATAGGTCTAGAACTCCCTCCATGCATGGACACCCCTGAACAGTTAGAATCAACATCACTAATGCCTTATTTTTCTGTGTGATGTCTGGCAGAACAAACCCTTCCAAACGCACCCCCAACATCCCCCAGGACCAGAGGAAATCCTGGTTAATATAACAACGGTCAACAAAAACATCTTTACACTGCGGGTACTTGACCCTGGTTGTGTTATATTCAATATTTCTCCTCAATCTTAGTGAGTGTCTTTGAATTGCTGCTAGAGCTGCTTCTACACATTTCGTCAAACAGCAGGTGAGACGGGACGTCCCTGAGGAGATCCACAACACTGCAGCACTGCCTCAGAGCTGGGGGGTCTACTTCACAGAGCAGAGAACACACCTTCAAACTGAAACTCTCTCACTCTCTCACAGTCCCAATCCACCTAGAGTATTACCATTTCCAAGCCTGATGCGTTCATGTGGGAACTTAAAGTGATCTAACATTTCAATCAGTATTTTTTAGAAGGGTATTTAAAAATAAAGAAAATGTAATTTTTTAGAAAGAAAAACACATTTCGACAATGACATTGTAAATTAGGATAGGCTCATAGCTCTGTGTTATTTCTGTGTTCTGAGACATGGAAATGTAAATCTGTCATTAATTAAGGATATTTTTCTTCTTCGTTCTCTGGCTTGGTATTCATTTCTCTCTGTGTGTGTGTCTGACTGTCAGGTCGGCTGGAGCTTACCTAAGTAGATGACAGAGGCTGCATCCCAAATGGCTCCCTATCCCTATATAGTGCACGACATTTGACCAAAGCCCTGGTCAAAAGTAGTGTACTACATAGGGAATCAAGTGCCATCTGATTAGGATGTCATTCCTAATGACTTGGTGGCTAACAAAGACTACAGGAAATGTGTTGATATTTAAATCTACAGGAAAAAGTCACCTTGTCGCTATCTGTTTCTAAGCTACATGGTTAGTTTGTACATGTTGTTTGTGACTGCGTTGCATTGGGGAGGGGCTGTATCTACGAATAGAGAGAGAGAGAGAGTATAGAAACTACAGTGTGGCGCACATAGCAGGATGGGTGTTTGACTGTCTGTAGCTGGCTGGCTGCGGACTCAGAGGCCTTGCCTGGACGTTTTGGCCAGTGTTGAAAGAAGAAAACGACAACCATGTTGTTTGCCTTGCCATTCAGAGGAGCAAACCGTTCTCTTCAGAAGGAGAAATAAAAGAGGGACAAAATGACATCACTACATCAAAATGCCATTACAATTGTCCTTCAGCCTAAAAGCAATCTTAAATCAACCAAACCATCTGTAATTTGTCTTCCTAATAAGTCAGCACTATAACCGTCACGGTGCGTCCCCTTTCCCTCCCTCTCCCTCTCCCTCTCCCTCTCCCTCTCCCTCTCCCTCCCTCCCTCTGCCTCCCTTTCCCTCTCCCTTTCCCTCCCTCTGCCTCCCTTTCCCTCTCCCTCTCCCTTTCCCTCTGCCTCTCCCTCCCTCTCCCTCTCCATCTGCCTCTCCCTCCCTCTCCCTTTCCCTCTGCCTCTTTCCCTCTCCCTTTCCCTCCCTCTGCCTCCCTTTCCCTCTCCCTCTCCCTCCCTCTGCCTCCCTTTCCCTCTCCCTCCCTCTGCCTCCCTTTCCCTCTCCCTTTCCCTCTGCCTCTCCCTCCGCCTCCCTTTCCCTCTCCCTCTGCCTCCCTCTCCCTCCCTCTACCTCCCTTTCCCTTTCCCTTTCCCTCTGCCTCCCTTTCCCTCTGCCTCCCTCTCCCTCCCTCTACCTCCCTTTCCCTTTCCCTCTGCCTCCCTTTCCCTCCCTCTCCCTCCCTCCCTCTGCCTCCCTTTCCCTCTCCCTCTGCCAACTTCAATGCCATGGAAGTATTTGCTAACAATTAGAGCAGCAAGCACAACCCCCCAACATTGCTTTCATGCTGTATGAGTAAACTTTGCAAAGTTCCCACAGTGCTTCTTCTGGATGAAATGCTAATTCTGCTCTATCGCCTAGCTACGGGGAAATCCTATTTTTTTCAATGGGCTAACGGGGGGGAGGGGTTGAGAGAGAGGAGGAGAGTGAGAGAGGTAGAGAGAAGAGGGATATGAGAGGGAGGTGGTTGAAAGAGAGAACAAGAATGAGAGGGGAAGTAGAGGAGGAAGAGGAGAGAGAGGACGAAAGAGACACAGGGAGAGGTGAAAGAAAGATAGAGAGAGAAAGAGAGAGGGAGGGGAAAGAGGGGACAGAGGAAAGAGAGGGGTAAAGAGAGGGGTAAAGAGAGGGATAGGAAATAAGCTTCTACTAGGTTTCAGAGTCATGGCCCTGAAAAGTAAAGACAGGCTCAGGAATTCCCTGGGTATCCCTGTATATACAAGTACACTAGAGTTCTGTCTAGCCTGGGTATCCCTGTATATACAAGTACACTAGAGTTCTGTCTAGCCTGGGTATCCCTGTATATACAAGTACACTAGAGTTCTGTCTAGCCTGGGTATCCCTGTTTAAACAAGTACACTAGAGCTCTGTCTAGCCTGGGTATCCCTGTATATACAAGTACACTAGAGCTCTGTCTAGTCTGGGTATCCCTGTATATACAAGTACACTAGAGTTCTGTCTAGCCTGGGTATCCCTGTATATACAAGTACACTAGAGTTCTGTCTAGCCTGGGTATCCCTGTATATACAAGTACACTAGAGTTCTGTCTAGCCTGGGTATCCCTGTTTAAACAAGTACACTAGAGCTCTGTCTAGCCTGGGTATCCCTGTATATACAAGTACACTAGAGTTCTGTCTATCCTGGGTATCCCTGTATATACAAGTACACTAGAGTTCTGTCTAGCCTGGGTATCCCTGTTTAAACAAGTACACTAGAGTTCTGTCTAGCCTGGGTATCCCTGTTTAAACAAGTACACTAGAGCTCTGTCTAGCCTGGGTATCCCTGTATATACAAGTACACTAGAGCGCTGTCTAGCCTGGGGTCTAGTCACAACCATACTAGTGACCCAACCACTGGCCCCCAATCAATCCCCTCATCACTCCAACCATCCCTTCATCAGCCTGACCCTCCCCCCATCCATCCACTCATCAGTCTGACCCTCCCCCCATCCATCCTCTCATCAGTCTGACCCTCCATCCATCCCCTCATCAGTCTGACCCTCCCCCCATCCATCCCCTCATCAGTCCAGCCCTCCCTCCATCCATCCCCTCATCAGTCCAGCCCTCCCTCCATCCATCCCCTCATCAGTCCAGCCCTCCCTCCATCCATCCCCTCATCAGTCTGACCCTCCCCCCATCCATCCCCTCATCAGTCTGACCCTCCCCCCATCCATCCCCTCATCAGTCTGACCCTCCCCCATCCATCCCCTCATCAGTCCAGCCCTCCCTCCATCCATCCCCTCATCAGTCCAGCCCTCCCTCCATCCATCCCCTTATCAGTCCAGCCCTCCCTCCAGCCATCCCCTCATCAGTCCAGCCCCCCCTCCATCCATCCCCTCATCAGTCCAGACCTCCCTCCAGCCATCCCCTCATCAGTCCAGCCCTCCCTCCAGCCATCCCCTCATCAGTCCAGCCCTCCCTCCAGCCATCCCCTCATCAGTCCAGCCCTCCCTCCAGCCATCCCCTCATCAGTCCAGCCCCCCCTCCATCCATCCCCTCATCAGTCCAGCCCTCCCTCCAGCCATCCCCTCATCAGTCCAGCCCTCCCTCCAGCCATCCCCTCATCAGTCCAGCCCTCCCTCCAGCCATCCCCTCATCAGTCCAGCCCTCCCTCCAGCCATCCCCTCATCAGTCCAGCCCTCCCTCCATCCCCATCCACTATCCTGTGAACCTCCTCCCACTCAAAGTGTTTCATGCCTGCCTGCCAGCCACCACAGCTTTTATCTCAGCATATTGACTCAACCTGTTTGCCCTTCTATGAGTAAAATACCAAATAGACCTTATAATATACAGTCGCTAATACTGAACATGGATGGTTGGTTTCTGTATGAATTTCGCTTTCAAGTGGGCTATGTGTACATGAGAGTGCTATTTCAACATGATTGGATATGAAATACCAACCGTTATGTGCATCTTGAATTAGAGACAAATACATACTATATTGTAAAATGTGGTGTGTGGACCTATTGTAATTTCATTTACCATCACATTCAGCATGAATACATCTAAATGATCACTTCTGAAGAGGTTTTTTTCTCCTCTCTGAGAGCTCTAACCTTTGCATGAGCTGCACTGTTCTCTCTCATAGCTCTCTCTCTCTGGGGCATGATAATCACTTGGGCTGTGTTCAACTGCACTGTTCTCTCTCATAGCTCTCTCTCTCTCTCTGGGGCATGATAATCACTTGGGTTGTGTTCAACTGCACTGTTCTCTCTCATAGCTCTCTCTCTGAGGCATGGTAATCACTTGGGTTGTGTTCAACTGCACTGTTCTCTCTCATAGCTCTCTCTCTGAGGCATGGTAATCACTTGGGTTGTGTTCAACTGCACTGTTCTCTCTCATAGCTCTCTCTCTGAGGCATGGTAATCACTTGGGTTGTGTTCAACTGCACTGTTCTCTCTCATAGCTCTCTCTCTGAGGCATGGTAATCACTTGGGTTGTGTTCAACTGCACTGTTCTCTCTCATAGCTCTCTCTCTGAGGCATGGTAATCACTTGGGTTGTGTTCAACTGCAGTGTTATTGATGAAAAAGCAACGAGCCAGTCAGGGCAATGCTTTATTAATTAATTTCTTGAATAATTCCCAGGCCTGAATTTAGCCCAACTGGACAGACTTGTAAATGATATGCGTTCCTCTTGTCAACAACGATATTTGTATTTCTGAATTATGCATATGGTATAATTAGACTCCATCAGAAGTGCTGACAAAAAAATATTTGGAAATCACAAAGTTCAGAATCTCAAGGTCTTCAATTCCCTATATCCTCCCTAGATTGTATGAACTGCCAACGAAGCCTATATTTGATACGCAGAAGGTTATCTGTCAAATAGTTTAAGGCTATTCTACAGACTGAACAAACAAGAAAGCTTTTAAAAACCCAATTAGCCTACTGAATATTTGATGGTTTTGGCGAAAGACTGCATTCCGACTCCTCACTAGAAACAGGTGTTTGAGCATAGATCCTATAATTCAATATGTAGCCTATGATATACGTAATTCTATAAGGATTATTTTTGTAATTCTGTGTTTGAGGATGTGTTCGGGGGGGGGGGGGGGGGGGGGGGGGCACAAACCACTGGTTAGGGGTCTCTCACCCAAACCTTCCCCTCTCTCCATCTAACCTTGTCATGTAAAGTGACTGGCTGGCTGATGGGTGAAAGTGTGCCATCTGGTGGCCATCTTAGAGAACCGTCTGAAACTGAGATCCTCCCTCTCACTACAATAACCTGGCTCCATCTAGGAGTCTTTATTCTAACAAAAGACTGGATCCACTTCATATTCCCGTTTAGTGACCTTATAAGACATACTTTTCCTCACTGAGAAGCAAAACTGCAAATTTAGAACATACAATATGTTCTACTGTGCATAGAACATGACTGTTTAAGCTTACAGTATCAATCAGTATTTCCTCAAATCTATCTGACCCAAACATTAAAAATTCCCACGCGAGAAGCAAACCCCCAAAACAAAGAGCCAGCTCAAGAAAGATCCATCCTCTCCCCTCTCTCTGTTACAAGCCCTTCAAGTTCTTCTAATGTCCCTGACGTGTCCTGTCCTCCCCCCTCCTCCCTCTCTTCCAGTCTCATCCAGACCAGCAGAATCCTTCTCGTCCTCTCCTCCTCTGTCCTCTCTTCCCACATCCAAACACACACACCAACTACCTAAATCTACTCTTTCAAGTGTTGTTATGGCAACATGGAACTTAACTTCAGTGAATCAAACAGTGTTGCAGATCGATAATGAGAGTCCCAGTGCTCCTGTCTCTCCACATATTAAATGACATGTCAGTGGTTTACCTGCACCACTCCAGGGCCAGCTGAGCCCCGGTCCTCTGTAGCAGCTTGTAGACAGGCTCATCTCTCCCTCCTTCTCTCCCTCCCTCCTGCTGATTAACACCCCATCTCTCAACAGAGGAGTAGGTCCAACAAGAGGAACCTTCCAGAAGGAAAGAGATCAGCTCACAAGGCTGTAACAGTTACGGTACACACCTACACACAGATTTCATTCAGCATCCGACCGTCCGCCAGATTCGGCATGCATTAGAAGCCTCGTGTTAAGTAAATCATTGGGTGTTCTTGTTGCAAATGAGCTGTAGAAATCAGTGGCGTCACGCGAGGAGAGCTCCATAGGATCCAGTCTACCTATGTAGAGTCGGACTGATTGGTTTTGGAGGCAGCGTTAATGAGGTGTCTGAAATGGAAAGGGTCCTGCATTGCTACGTAGCACACTGCCTGACTGCGCTACCACCAAGCACCATAGGCTATTTGAAATTAGAATCTAGCGGTGGGGGAGCCCAAGATAACCACAGTAATTAGCTGGACTCCAATGGAACCAGCTACAGGGCAGACGGGTGGATGGAGGGGAAGGGTAGCTGAAAGTAGCAAGCTAAGGGCTTCACATTTGTATACAGAGAGTCAAGTTTGCTCTGCTCATTAAGTGAAACCAAAAAATAGAGGGAGAAAAAAAACATAAATTAAAAACCTCTGCTTGAGCTTCAGTCCAGGGTGAAAGAGAATAAGAGAGCGTGAGCAAGAAGGAGAGAGCCCTCAAAAGAGAGAGAGAGAGAGCGAGAGATGTGAGGTGGTATGGGGAGTTGGGTGGTGACACAGCTGCTGCCTGACTGGCTGGTTGGCTCGCTGGCTGGCTGACAGGATGATCGGCTGGCTGGCTGGCCTCTTGTTTGGGGACGAGCGCTGTCTGTGTGTTTAGAGGAAAACACATCCTTTATGTCTAATCTATTATGGAGCGTCTCTTTACTTTGGTCATTGAGAGAATTATGGAAACAAATGGCCTTTTTCTTCTGACCTTTATAATAGGTAGAGTTGAAGTCGGAAGTTTACATACACTTAGGTTGGAGTCATTAAAACTCGTTTTTCAACCACTCCACAAATGTCTTGTTAACAAACTATAGTTTTGGCAAGTTGGTTAGGACATCTACTTTGTGCATGACATAAGTCATTTTTCCAACAATTTTTTACAGACAGATTATTTCACTTATAATTCACTGTATCACAATTCCAGTGGGTCAGAAGTTTACATACACTAAATTGACTATGCCTTTAAACAGCTTGGAAAATTCCAGAAAATGATGTCATGGCTTTAGAAGCCTCTGATAGGCTCATTGACATCATTTGAGTCAATTGGAGGTGTACCTGTGGATGTATTTCAAGTCCTACTTTCAAATTCAGTGCCTCTTTGCTTGACATCATGGGAAAATCAAAAGAAATGAGCCAAGACCTCAGAAAAACAATTGTAGACCTCCAGAAGTCTGGTTCATCCTTGGGTGCGATTTCCAAATGCCTGAAGGTACCACGTTCATCTGTACAAACAATAGTACGTAAGTTTAAACACCATGGGACCACGAAGCCGTCATACCGCTCAGGAAGGAGACGTGTTCTGTCTCCTAGAGATTAACGTACTTTGGTGCGAAAAGTGCAAATCAATCCCAGAAAAAACAGCAAAGGACCTTGTGAAGATGTTGGAGGAAACATGTACATAAGTATCTATATCCACAGTATAACGAGTCCCATATCGACATAACCTGAAAGGCCGCTCAGCAAGGAAGAAGCCACTGCGCCAAAAAAGCCAGACTACGGTTTGCAACTGCACATGGGGACAAAGATCGTACTTTTTGGAGAAATGTCCTCTGGTCTGATGAAACAAAAATAGAACTGTTTGGCCATAATGACCATCGATATGTTTGGAGGAAAGAGGGGGAGGCTTGCAAGCCGAAGAACACCATCCCAACCGTGAAGCACGGGGATGCAGCATCATGTTGTGGGGGTGCTTTGCTGCAGGAGGGACTGGTGCACTTCACAAAATAGATGGCATCTTGCGGAAGGAAAATTATGTGGATATATTGAAGCAACATCAAGACATCAGTCAGGAAGTTAAAGCTTGGTCGCAAATGGGTCTTCCAAATGGACAATGACCCCATGCTTACTTCCAGAGTTGTGGCAAAATAGCTTACGGACAACAAAGTCAAGGTATTGGGGTGGCCATCACAAGGCTCTGACCTCAATCCTATAGAAAATGTATGGGCAGAACTGAAAAAGCGTGTGCGAGCAAGGAGGCCTACAAACCTGACTCAGTTACACCAGCTCTGCCACAAGGAATCGGTCAAAATTCACCCAACTTATTGTGGGAAGCTTGTGGAAGGCTACCCGAAATGTTTGACCCAAGTTAAACTATTTAAAGGCAATGCTACCAAATACTAATTGAGTGTTTGTACATTTCTGACCCACTGGGAATGTGATGAAAGAAATTAAAGCTGAAATAAATCATTCTCTCTACTATTATTCTGACATTTCACATTTTTTAAATAAAGTGGTGATCCTTTTACGAGGATTAAATGTCAGGAATCGTGAAAAACTGAGTTTAAAAGTATTTGGCTAAGGTGTATGTAAACTTCTGACTTCAACTCAGCAGGAGATAGAGAGAGTAGAGGAGGGGAAGGGTAGAGTTACAGAGCCTCACTAGAGATAGATACCCATGTCCACACTGTTGATTGCTGTTATATTGAAACTTTTGGACTGGAGGGTCTTTGTCAGGTAGCCTAGCGGTTAAGTGTGTTTAGCCAGTAACTGAAAGGTCATTAGTTCGAATCCCCGAGCTGACTAGGTGAAAAATCTGTCGATGTCCCTTTGAGGAAGGCACTTAACCCTAATTGCTCCCGTAAGTTGCTCTAGGTAAGAGCGTTTGCTAAATGACTCAAATGTCAGGCTAGCTTCTCACTACAGATATCCAGGATCAACCACATGATTAACACATAACTTGTCATTTAGCAGATGCTCTTAACCAGTGACTTACAGGAGCAATTAGGGTTAAGTGCCTTATTCAAGGACACATCAAATGATCCTTCACCTAGTCGGCTCAGGGATTTGACCCAACGGCTTTTCAGTTACTGGCCCAACCTCTCTTAACCGCTAGGCTTCCTGCCAACCTCCATGACTTTAGCTTAAGGTAAGGCTATGTGGTTATTCCATATGGTTAATCTATGTGGTGACAAAAATAGAAGAGTCAATTAGTAATGTAAAGGTCAAGGTGTTAAAAGAGACTAACATCCACACCCTTCCATCTGCGTCTTCTACTCTCACTATTACTTTGTTTCCTACCGTCCATTCTCTTTCTGTCTCCCCCTCATCCCGCTCTCCTAGGCGCTTCCAAATCTTCTCAATCTAATCATCAATAAAGGTAGTTATTAGTATTCAGTTTGTTTCATGTATAAATGACATGAAATGGCATATGAACATTTGAGACCTACAAAACACGCGTTTCCTTGTATTTAAAAGCAAGAGGTTGTGATATTTCACGAAATATTTATTCTAAAATGTGACAAATTTGTTGATGAAACAAAGAGGTTGTTCCTTCCCCCCCTCTGATGCTGGGCAGTGTGTTACCACCTGTCAGAATGATGATGCTGGGCAGTGTGTTACCACCTGTCAGAATGACGATGCTGGGCAGTGTGTTACCGCCTGTCAGCATGACGATGCTGGGCAGTGTTTTACCGCCTGTCAAAATGACGATGCTGGGCAGTGTCTTACCGCCTATCAGAATGACGATGCTGTGCAGTGTCTTACCGCCTGTCAGAATGACGATGCTGGGCAGTGTGTTACCGCCTGTCAGAATGACGATGCTGGGCAGTGTGTTACCGCCTGTCAGAATGACGATGCTGGGCAGTGTCTTACCGCCTGTCAGAATGACGATGCTGGGCATTTTGTTACCGCCTGTCAGAATGACGATGCTGGGCATTTTGTTACCGCCTGTCAGAATGACGATGCTGGGCAGTGTCTTACCGCCTGTCAGAATGATGATGCTGGGCGGTGTCTTACCGCCTGTCAGAATGATGATGCTGGGCAGTGTCTTACCGTCTGTCAGAATGATGATGCTGGGCAGTGTGTTACCACCTGTCAGAATGACTTAAGGCAATGCGAGGAAGACCTGCCCTTGGGTCCCAGCTCTGAGAAGGGTCAGCTGGTCATAGTTTGATCTCTGATTCTCCATCCTAGAACTACAAGACTTTTCTGCGTGTTGCATCTCTCCCCTGTGGTATGACTCCCATTTTCTGAGCCCATTTGCATCGCAAGCAGCCATCTGGCACATGCATAGACACTGTACCAGCACTTACACACAAAATGCATGTAGACACACACACACACACACACACACACGCATGCACACGTGCACAAACAGACGCACACACACATTAGCCTCCACAACCAACACAGAGGTCTTTGTATATAGCAGCCCTGGCATCTGCTCATAGAAGGAGGGTGATACAGGGCAAGTAGAGGGGGTATTGGCTGTGCAGGGTGAGTAGAGGGGGTATTGGCTGTGCAGGGTGAGTAGAGGGGGTATTGGCTGTGCAGGGTAAGTAGAGGGGGTATTGGCTGTACAGGGTGAGTAGAGGGGGTATTGGCTGTACAGGGTGAGTAGAGGGGGTATTGGCTGTACAGGGTGAGTAGAGGGGGTATTGACTGTACAGGGTGAGTAGAGGGGATATTGGCTGTACAGGGTGAGTAGAGGGGTTATTGGCTGTACAGGGTGAGTAGAGGGGGTATTGGCTGTACAGGGTGAGTAGAGGGGTTATTGGCTGTACAGGGTGAGTAGAGGGGGTATTGGCTGTGTTGGGAAGAGAAGGTGGTGGGTTAGGTTGGAGCTGAACCAAGAGTCAGGAGGTGTGACAGGTTAGACAGAGAGACAGGGGTGAGAAAAGATTGGCCTCGTGAGGGGTAGTCATTCTGTGCCATTTGGTAAGGAGCCCAGGAGTGGGACACTCAACTCAATGGAGGACTGTTAGCTGACTGAAGGCAGAGCCAGCACTAACCCCACCATGTCATTATGATGTTTCTCCATAGTTACTGCATCAATGATGAAATGTTTCCCTTTAATCAGAATGAAACCTACTACCTACGCACCCACAAACACACACTCCCTCCCTCTGGTTTCTAAGTGTCCACATGTTATTTCAATGAACAGTCACTTCTTTGCTTGCCAAGATGCATAAATTGTTGCAAGCTGTCCCTCCCGGAAGACTTTTATTAATTGTAGAGTCGCCGCCTCAAAAAACCTTTGTTTACTTTTGCAAGTGACACTGGTTTCCCTGGAGACGAACTGGATCCCACTAACCAAAAACACACTGTGGCTTTTAATTGCGGTCCTATTCCTACTGAGAGGTGGCGAGGACGAGGACACTTCACAACTTCATTAGAAGATGCAGACAGCCACGCATGGTACTCAGTCAGCAGGCTTTTGATTCAGGACACATTTTAAAAAGTGTCACTGTCACTGAAAAAAAAGGTGAGAATGAAAGCAAGCAAAGATAAGAGCTTGTTATCATTTCTGGTTAATTCAAGCACCAGCTTAGATTGAAACATCCGGTTCCCCTGCTTTCCCATGAAGTGATTCACAATAACCCTGTAAAAATGACACAGGAGGAGAGTCAAACATGACTTGAATTAAACTACAGACAGCTACTGCATTACTTCTCCTGGAATACAATGTCAACAAATTAACTCTCCTCTTTTATTATCCCTTCACTATGAATTACTGAAAATGACTAATGCATCCAGCCATGTGTCTGTGTGCACGTGTGTGTTCAACAGTGCATGAGTGTGTGGTCCACAGACTGCAGCCCTCCAGCAGTATCACCACAGTGTGTGTGTGTGTGTGTGTGCGCGCTAAACCTCTGCTCAGTGTGTAGTGTTAATGTCTGACAGTGAGTGACTGGAGAGAGAGAGCCCTATGGAGCTGAATCTCCACATTAAACACCACCTGCTCCTGACAGATACATACAACACAGCACTGCGTCACACACACAAACACACACAACTTGCCTCTGGAGTGTAGTTCCACCAACCCTAATCATACACATTTGTAGCCAGGCATAATGCAGATCCACACACACACACTCTCTCTCACTGATCTGAGCAGTCCTCCAACAAAACAAACAGGAATCTAGTTATCAACATTCCATTTCATTGAATTGCTTTCCATTCTGATTGTCATTCTCCCTCAGATAGAAACCGTGTTCTCTGTGTTCCATAGGGAGGATTACAGATAATGGCTGTCATATTCATACAAAGCAGAGCCACCAACTGTGCCTCTGTCACATGTGAGGTAAAGACAGAAGGAAAGTCTCTAATGTGGGAGTGACCTGAATTGTAAAACACACACACACAGACACAACGGATAATCTCCCTACCGCATGCTGCAGTATTGTCTCCATGAATGGTTTGAATGAGAAGTCACATAGAATAAATATCAAAATGACATGTCATAGAACTAATATATATGCAACTAAGAAGTAAAATAGGTGAAGATTTCTATACGATTCTTTTGTAGATTAATACCGGTAACTTTGATCTACCTTTACAGTTTAGCTTTACTCTGCTAACATGCTGACCAGACCGGACACGTCGCGTGCGCGAGCGTCGCAAAATAAACTTAGAAATCCATGTTATTCAATTATTGCACCCACACTTCTCACGCACGCCAACAAGCGTCTGCGATGCCAAGCGCTAAAATAGAACTCCTTTCTAATTCTGACACAGATCGCGCTGAAAGTCCTGCCCCTCCAATCTCCTCATTGGTTTGTAGAAGCAGGTACCCACGTGCCATCTCCTCATTGGTTATACCCACGTGGGTCATTGAAAGACAAACTGTTTCGCCAGTCGTCGTGGTAATCCTATGAAAGTTTAGATGTCGACCACCATATAAGGTCAAAGATGAAAAAGCCTGGAAGGAGGAGAGATGACTAGAAACGATTCAGTTTGCCGTTTTATGTGTGGATTAATTGTCGGAGTAGAGGACCTTGTGCATTTCAGGTAAAATAACAACTCAATGTTTATAACCCAGGACAAATTAGCTAGCAACAGCAAGCTAGCTAAATAGGACAAATTAGCTAGCAAGTGCAAGCTAACTAGCTAAATTGCCATACATGCTTTTGGACCTGTCCCCAAATTAATGTCATTGGTTCAGAGTTTGTTTTGATATTTTTACCTGCGTGTCGTGATTGCGTTTGGTGTAGGGGGACAAAATAAATGTATGCATGATAGAGCACGATGGCACACGATGGCACAAGCGCGCAGCCGGTTTGGGTTCCGTGTTAGTGTCCTGTGTCCTACCAACACTGCACAAAGACATTGGACTATGAGAGAGGGGATACATTGTCAAGTATGTACAGTATCAACATTTTAAAGACAAATTAGCACATAAAAACTCCCTGATTTAAAGTTATTTAATATCCATGAATGCATAACCACCATAAATATTTATGAACAGATTAATATTTCAGATATTTCCTATGGACGAACTAGGTTGCTCTTTCTGCTAATCAATCATTTTGAGGTGATTGTCATTGACGGATAACGTTACACTCCACAACATGGAGCTTGAGCATCACTCGGTCTACAGAGTACATGCCTGCAATCAATGTTCCTGTGAACAATCTTCCATGGATCTAGCCACAAAGTGGAGAACAAATGTTTTAAAATACACATAGGCCAGGGATATTCTCCTAAATGTATTTAATAGGCAGTAGCAATGTTTCATTCCAAAAGGTACCAATTCTGCTGATGACAATAAGACAAGCAGCAGTGAAAATCACATAAGATATACCTGTGGAGTAGCTAGTGCGCTTAAATGATTGAGATGTGGGGAGTATTTGGGGAGAAGTGGTTCTTTGAACAGCACAGGACAGATGAAGGGAAATGTATTCCGACTGTCAGTAGTCAACTGAGAGGCCATCGCCACTCTAGAGCTGTAGTATTGATGTGGATGTTTTCACCATAAAGAGGCAACACAGACACCAAGCCAAAACCATCTCAGCGCTTGATGTCTAGTCTGCCACTAAGGGATAGATACTAATGACACAACACAAATTCTCCAAATTGAAAAATAAACATGACATTGATGGCTTTAGGAAATGTAGTGGGAGGAACAATTGTTACAATATCTAAGATATTTCTCCTGAATTTCATACAGGAAGGTTTAATACACACTACCGTTCAAAAGTTTAGAAATGTCCTTGTTTTTGGAAGAAAAGCACATTTTTGGTCCGTTAAAATAGCATCAAATGATCCGAAATACAGTGTGGACATTGTTAATGTTGTAAATGACTATTGAAGCTGGAAACGGCTGATTTGTAATGGAATATCTACATAGGAGTGATGGTTGCTGATAATGGGCCTGTGTTCCAATGACAAGTTGTGTTAGCTAATCCAAGTTTATAATTTGAAAAGGCTGATTGATCAGTAGAAAACACTTTTGCAATTATGTTAGCACAGCTGAAAACGTATTCTGATTAAAGAAGAAATAAAATTGGCAATCTTTAGACTAGTTGAGTATCTGGAGCATCAGCATTTGTGGGTTTGATTACAGATTCAAAATGGCCAGAAACAAAGAACTTTCTTCTGAAACTAGTCGTTTCCAGCTTCAATAGTAATTTACAACATTAACAATGTCCACACTGTATTTCGGATCAATTTGATGTTATTTTAATGGACAAAAAAAGGTGCTTTTCTTCCAAAAACAAGGACATTTCTAAGTGACCCCAAACTTTTGAACAGTAGTGTATATATGACAGTATAAAATGACAGGATAAAATAAAAAAATAAATGGTGTGATATTTCCTACTTTATCATTTGAGATATGACTAATGGTGAGGTCAATATGCAAGATGAGAGAGAAGATTAGTTTGGACCTTGACTGTGACCTTCTGCAGTTTGAAAATGAAAATGTGTGCAGAGAGGAGGAGGCTGTTGGGGAGCCATTTCTTGTCATTATGTTGTTTCCAGTTCTGAAGGTGGTTATTCATTTGATTTCTTTATGATTCACAATCTGCTCTTTTGAAATATGCCATATGCTCAAAGCAATTCAAGGATGACGAATGTCAGAATCAGTACAATAAAAATGGCCTAAATTAGCTTGATTTACAGCCTGTACCTCCCAGCAGTCAGCCCTCTCTCCCTCAACCATGATAAAATCCCCTAGCCTTGGCAAACAACAGCCTGCCTGCCAGCCAGCCAACAACACAGGTCCAACACACACACACACACTTACCTTTTTCAATCAATCCAGAGTTAGCCAGATAAAAACAGAGTGCAGATAAAAACACAGTATGGAAAATGTAGAACAAACGGGCAGTGTAGTACATATTTATTAGCATTGGAGGGAGAGAAATCAATATCAGGGCCCAAATCAGTTGGTTTTAATCATGAACAAACATATTGACTTAACACAATATGGCCAGTTTTATCTATCACTAATAAAAATTCATTGAGACAAGGCGCCTACAAAGGCTGTATAAAACAGAAGAGGAATCTTTATCTATATCTTGCAATGTTCTATTGCTCTCTCCTATCGCTCTGACTCTCTCTCTCTTTCCCGCTCCCTCTTTCTATGTCTCTTTCCCTCAGTGTCCTTCCTTCCATGCCTCTGAGGGAAGGAGCACCTGAAGGACAGAAGACAAGTGTGTCTGTGACCTCATATCAGAAAACATGTTGCCCTGTGCATTTGTCATCAATTCATTTGGCTGCAGTCTAGTCATTAACACTAGAATAGCCGGACATCAAGCATCCCCCCTTTGAGACAATGAGGATTCATTTTGACTCAAACATTCGAAAAGTCTAATAAATACCTTTCCTATATGCTTTCGGTAAGAATTACACTTTGGTTGTGTTTATGAAGGTCTTGGGAACATCAGAATACCAAAAACAATTATTATTTAAAAGAACACAATTGCATTTTCATTCGATTATGTTACTATAGGCTATCTGTTGTCACGTGCTCATGTGAGGAGCGAATGGAACAGTGGTTATTCTTGGAAAATTGTCTATTTTGAAATAGAGCTCATCTCTTCAATTTTCAGAGTTATTTGAAACCTCCAAATCTACTTTTTCTGATACTATATAGAAATAAAGCGCTCTGGAAATCAGGATGCTAGCTATGGTCTGGGGGTCAGGGGATGGGTGGAGAGGAAGAGAAGACCCCCCCCCCCCCCTCACTCACACACACCCCCTCTCCTAGGGCCCGGCCCAAGGAGAATGTGATTACAAGCCAGTGGGCCAGCCCTCCTCTAGGGTGTACAGTACCACCATCACTGGTGTACCTCTCCAATGGCGTACAGCAATGTTTTTATTTCTTTTTTAGAATTCGATTTGACAATAACCGTCCAAAAAGTCATTCCTAAACCTTTTACATTTCCATATGTACAGTCGTATGAAAAAGTTTGTGCACCCCTCTGAGGCTGCATAATAATTTACTCTGTCGTCACAGAAAATGATCACAGTGGCATGCCATTCATTTTCTAATAAAAACTGAGTACTGGGGTATTGTCCAGAAAAAGATTTTTAGTGTAGCAATATTAAGTTGTATGAAATTAAATCAGATGTGAAAAATAGGCTATGCAAAAATGTGGGCACCCTTGTCATTATGTTGATTTGAATACCTGTAACTACTTAGCACTGATTCATTGGAACACACAATTGGTTTGGTGAGCTTATTAAGCCTTGAACTTCATAGACAAGTGCATCCAATCATGAGAAAAGGTATTTAAGGTGGCCAATTGCAAGTTGTTGTTCTCTTTGACTCTCCTCTGAAGAGTGGCAACATGGGGGCCTCAAAACAACTCTCAAATGACCTGAAAAACAAAGATTGTTCAACATTATGCTTTAGAGGAAGGCTACAAAAAGCTATCGCTGAGATTTGAGCTGTCAGTGTCCACTGTGAGGAACATAGTGAGGAAATGGTAGACCACAGGCACAGTTCTTGTTAAGACCAGAAGTGGCAGGCCAAGTAAAATATCGGAGAGGCAAAGGCGAAGGATGGTGAGAACAGTCAAAAACAGCCCTGAGACCACCTCCAAAGACCTACAACATCATCTCGCTGCAGATGGTGTCACTGTGCATCGTTCAACAATTCAGCGCACTTTGCACAAGGAGAAGCTGTATGGGAGAGTGATGCGGAAGAAGCCTTTTCTGCACACACGCCACAAACAGAGTTTGAGGTATGCAAACGCACATTTGGACAAGCCAGCTTCATTTTGGAATTTGGTGCTGTGGACTGATGAAACAAAGATTGAGTTATTTGGTCATAACAAGGGACGTTATGCATGGTGGCAAAAGAACACAGCGTTCCAAGAAAAACACTTACTACCCACAGTAAAATTTGGTGGGGGTTCCATCATGCTGTGGGGCTGTGTGGCCAGTGCCGGTACTGGGAATCTTGTTAAAGTTGAGGATCGCATGGATTCCACTCAATATCAGCAGATTCTTGGGAATAATGTTGAAGAATCAGTCACAAAGTTGAAGTTACGCAGGGGCTGGATATTTCAACAAGACAACGACCCAAAACACTGCTCAAAATTTACCCGGGCATTTATGCAGAGGAACAAGTATAATGTTCTGGAATGGCCATCCCAGTCCCCAGACCTGAATATCATTGAGGATCTGTGGGATGTTTTGAAGCGGGCTGTCCATGCTCGGCAACCATCAAACCTAACTGAACTGGAGATGTTTTGTAAGGAGGAATGGTCCAAAATACCTTCATCCAGAATCCAGACACTCATTAGAGGCTATGGGAAGCGTCTAGAGGCTGTTATTTTAGTAAAAGGAGGCTCTACTAAATCTTGATGTGATTTTTCTATTGGGGTGCCCAAATTTATGCACCTGTCTAATTTTGTTTTGATGCATATTGCACATTTTCTGTTAATCCAATAAACCTCATTTCACTTCTGAAATATTACTGTGTCTATCAGTTATTTGATAGATCAAAATGAAATTGCTGATCCAAAGACCCAATTATTTATAAATGGAAATCATGGAAATTGTCAGGAGTTCCCAACTTTTTCATACGACTGTACTAGGAAGCTAAGTGTTTGTTTCTTGGGCTTCAGGAATGTGGCTGACCAAAGTGCCTCAGGCTACAATTTTATTTTTATTTTTATTTAACCTTTATTTAACAACTAGGCAAGTCAGTTAAGAACAAATTCGTATTTACAATGACGGCCTACCAAAAGGCAAAAGGCCTCATGCGGAGACGGGGGCTGGGATTAAAAATGAAAAATAAATAACATAAATAAAGGACAAAACAAACACATATCGAGAAGAGAGACAACACTACATTGCTTAGAATCAAGGGCAATGGTGACCTCATTGAGGACCTTTACGATTGCAGTGACACATCCATAAACTGAGCAAAAAACAGATTGCATACCAGCGAGAATACTATAGACATCAAGAAAGCCAATCAGTTGATTATTGACACGTTTTTCTAACACTTGATAAAACAGGGTAATATACAAATATACAATACAATTGCACCAGTGCAATGAAGAGGTTACTTAGGTGTTCAAAAGCGCTTCGAGAGCCTAATACTTCTTAGGTCATTTTTGATTAGTTTAAGTTAAGAAAACAATCTCTCTTCAGAATTGACAGTTACAGGGTTAAACACAGTAACAACAGGAATACTGGGCAGAAGGGAGTGGTGTTTAAAATAGCCTAAGCAGTTGTGTAACATCTTAAATGAAACCTCTCATTCTTCTTAAATTGCCAGCGTCAAAACGTTACAGAAACGGATGAACGGTATAGGAAGCTCAGGGGACAGGTCGTCTGGATACTGGACAGACAAATTGGCAGATACAAACAGATTATCATCTTTAGCGGAAAACTCAAAAAAGCGTTATTCGACTTCGTTCATACTGATGAATCTGCATATGAGTTGTGTGGTTGCAATATCTACAGTCCACTATCTTTGGTATTATGTTACTTGGCATCCACCATTCACGACAAAGCATAAATTGTGTGCAGTGCAGATGGACAGATAATGCACAACGTCTCAGAAAAGATGGTCTAGGTTGTAAATATAGAAAACAGTCAGGTCTGCAACATGGACCTACAGGCCATGGGGAAAACATTTGGTGACGCAGTCGCATACTGTAGCTACAATAGCCCAGTCACATACTGTAGCTACAATAGCCCAGTCACATACTGTAGCTACAATAGCCCAGTCACATACTGTAGCTACTATAGCCCAGTCACATACTGTAGCTACAATAGCCCAGTCACATACTGTAGTTACTATAGCCCAGTCACATACTGAAGCTACTATAGCCCAGTCACATACTGTAGCTACTATAGCCCAGTCACATTCTGTAGCTACTATTGCCCAGTCACATACTGTAGCTACTATTGCCCAGTCACATACTGTAGCTACTATTGCCCAGTGACATACTGTAGCTACAATAACCCACTCACATACTGTAGCTACTATAGCCCAGTCCCATACTGTAGCTACTATAGCCCAGTCACATACTGTAGCTACAATAGCCCAGACACATACTGTAGCTACTATAGCCCAGACACATACTGTAGCTACTATAGCCCAGTCACATGCTGTAGCTACTATTGCCCAGTCACATACTGTAGCTACAATAGCCCAGTCACATACTGTAGCTACTATAGCCCAGTCCCATACTGTAGCTACTATAGCCTAGCCAAACACTGTAGCTACAATAGCCCAGTAACATACTGTAGCTACAATAGCCCAGTCGCATACTGTAGCTACAATAGCCCAGTCGCATACTGTAGCTACAATAGCCCAGTCGCATACTGTAGCTACTATAGCCCAGTCGCATACTGTAGCTACTATAGCCCAGTCACATACTGTAGCTACAATAGCCCAGTCACATACTGTAGCTACAATAGCCCAGTCACATACTGTAGCTACAATAGCCCAGTCACATACTGTAGCTACAATAGCCCAGTCACATACTGTAGCTACAATAGCCCAGTCGCATACTGTAGCTACTATAGCCTAGCCAAACACTGTAGCTACAATAGCCCAGTCACATACTGTAGCTACTATAGCCCAGTCACATACTGTAGCTACAATAGCCCAGTCGCATACTGTAGCTACAATAGCCCAGTCGCATACTGTAGCTACTATAGCCCAGTCACATACTGTAGCTACAATAGCCCAGTCACATACTGTAGCTACAATAGCCCAGTCACATACTGTAGCTACAATAGCCCAGTCACATACTGTAGCTACAATAGCCCAGTCACATACTGTAGCTACAATAGCCCAGTCACATACTGTAGCTACTATTGCCCAGTCACATACTGTAGCTACTATTGCCCAGTGACATACTGTAGCTATTATTGCCCAGTCACATACTGTAGCTACTATTGCCCAGTGACATACTGTAGCTACTATTGCCCAGTCACATACTGTAGCTACTATTGCCCAGTGACATACTGTAGCTACTATTGCCCAGTGACATACTGTAGCTACTATAGCCCAGTCACATACTGTAGCTACTATAGCCCAGTCACATACTGTAGCTACAATCGCCCAGCCGCATACTGTAGCTACTATAACCCAGTCACATACTGTAGCTACAATAGCCCAGTCACATACTGTAGCTACAATAGCCCAGTCACATACTGTAGCTACTATAGCCCAGTCACATACTGTAGCTACTATAGCCCAGTCACATACTGTAGCTACAATAGCCCAGTCACATACTGTAGCTACTATAGCCTAGCCAAACACTGTAGCTACAATAGCCCAGTCACATACTGTAGCTACAATAGCCCAGTCGCATACTGTAGCTACAATAGCCCAGTCGCATACTGTAGCTACAATAGCCCAGTCGCATACTGTAGCTACAATAGCCCAGTCGCATACTGTAGCTACTATAGCCCAGTCACATACTGTAGCTACTATAGCCTAGCCAAACACTGTAGCTACAATAGCCCAGTCACATACTGTAGCTACAATAGCCCAGTCGCATACTGTAGCTACAATAGCCCAGTCGCATACCGTAGCTACAATAGCCCAGTCGCATACCGTAGCTACAATAGCCCAGTCGCATACCGTAGCTACTATAGCCCAGTCACATACTGTAGCTACAATAGCCCAGTCACATACTGTAGCTACAATAGCCCAGTCACATACTGTAGCTACAATAGCCCAGTCACATACTGTAGCTACAATAGCCCAGTCGCATACTGTAGCTACAATAGCCCAGTCGCATACTGTAGCTACTATAGCCCAGTCGCATACCGTAGCTACTATAGCCCAGTCACATACTGTAGCTACTATAGCCCAGTCACATACTGTAGCTACAATAGCCCAGTCACATACTGTAGCTACAATAGCCCAGTCACATACTGTAGCTACAATAGCCCAGTCGCATACTGTAGCTACAATAGCCCAGTCGCATACTGTAGCTACTATAGCCCAGTCGCATACTGTAGCTACTATAGCCCAGTCGCATACTGTAGCTACAATAGCCCAGTCGCATACTGTAGCTACAATAGCCCAGTCGCATACTGTAGCTACAATAGCCCAGTCACATACTGTAGCTACAATAGCCCAGTCACATACTGTAGCTACAATAGCCCAGTCACATACTGTAGCTACAATAGCCCAGTCACATACTGTAGCTACAATAGCTCAGTCACATACTGTAGTTACTATAGCCCAGTCACATACTGTAGCTACTATTGCCCAGTCACATACTGTAGCTACAATAACCCAGTCACATACTGTAGCTACAATAGCCCAGTCACATACTGTAGCTACAATAGCTCAGTCACATACTGTAGTTACTATAGCCCAGTCACATACTGTAGCTACTATTGCCCAGTCACATACTGTAGCTACAATAACCCAGTCACATACTGTAGCTACAATAGCCCAGTCACATACTGTAGCTACAATAGCCCAGTCACATACTGTAGCTACAATAGCCCAGTCACATACTGTAGCTACAATAGCCCAGTCACATACTGTAGCTACAATAGCTCAGTCATATACTGTAGTTACTATAGCCCAGTCACATACTGTAGCTACTATAGCCCAGTCACATGCTGTAGCTACTATTGCCCAGTCACATACTGTAGCTACAATAGCCCAGACACAAACAGTAGCTACTATAGCCCAGACACACACTGTAGCTACTATAGCCCAGTCACATACTGTAGCTACAATAGCCCAGTCGCATACTGTAGCTACAATAGCCCAGTCGCATACTGTAGCTACTATAGCCTAGCCAAACACTGTAGCTACAATAGCCCAGTCACATACTGTAGCTACTATAGCCCAGTCACATACTGTAGCTACAATAGCCCAGTCGCATACTGTAGCTACAATAGCCCAGTCACATACTGTAGCTACAATAGCCCAGTCGCATACTGTAGCTACTATAGCCCAGTCACATACTGTAGCTACTATAGCCCAGTCACATACTGTAGCTACAATAGCCCAGTCACATACTGTAGCTACAATAGCCCAGTCACATACTGTAGCTACAATAGCCCAGTCACATACTGTAGCTACTATTGCCCAGTGACATACTGTAGCTACTATTGCCCAGTGACATACTGTAGCTACTATAGCCCAGTCACATACTGTAGCTACTATAGCCCAGTCACATATTGTAGCTACAATAGCCCAGTCACATACTGTAGCTACTATTGCCCAGTCACATACTGTAGCTACTATCCCAGTGACATACTGTAGCTACAATAACCCAGTCACGTACTGTAGCTTCAATAGCCCAGTCACATACTGTAGCTACTACAGCCCAGTCACATACTGTAGCTACTACAGCCCAGTCACATACTGTAGCTACTATAGCCCAGTCACATACTGTAGCTACTATAGCCCAGTCACATACTGTAGCTACTATTGCCCAGTGACATACTGTAGCTACAATAACCCAGTCACATACTGTAGCTACAATAACCCAGTCACATACTGTAGCTACAATAGCCCAGTCACATACTGTAGCTACAATCGCCCAGTCACATACTGTAGCTACTATAGCCTAGCCAAACACTGTAGCTACAATAGCCCAGTCACATACTGTAGCTACAATAGCCCAGTCGCATACTGTAGCTACAATAGCCCAGTCGCATACTGTAGCTACAATAGCCCAGTCGCATACTGTAGCTACTATAGCCCAGTCGCATACTGTAGCTACTATAGCCCAGTCACATACTGTAGCTACAATAGCCCAGTCACATACTGTAGCTACAATAGCCCAGTCGCATACTGTAGCTACAATAGCCCAGTCACATACTGTAGCTACAATAGCCCAGTCGCATACTGTAGCTACAATAGCCCAGTCGCATACTGTAGCTACAATAGCCCAGTCACATACTGTAGCTACAATAGCCCAGTCACATACTGTAGCTACAATAGCCCAGTCGCATACTGTAGCTACAATAGCCCAGTCAAATACTGTAGCTACAATAGCCCTGTCGCATACTGTAGCTACAATAGCCCAGTCGCATACTGTAGCTACAATAGCCCAGTAGCATACTGTAGCTACAATAGCCCAGTCGCATACTGTAGCTACTATAGCCCAGTCACATACTGTAGCTACTATAGCCCAGTCACATACTGTAGCTACAATAGCCCAGTCACATACTGTAGCTACAATAGCCCAGTCACATACTGTAGCTACAATAGCCCAGTCACATACTGTAGCTACAATAGCCCAGTCACATACTGTAGCTACAATAGCCCAGTCACATACTGTAGCTACAATAGCCCAGTCACATACTGTAGCTACAATAGCCCAGTCGCATACTGTAGCTACAATAGCCCAGTCGCATACTGTAGCTACAATAGCCCAGTCACATACTGTAGCTACAATAGCCCAGTCGCATACTGTAGCTACTATAGCCCAGTCGCATACTGTAGCTACTATAGCCCAGTCGCATACTGTAGCTACAATAGCCCAGTAGCATACTGTAGCTACAATAGCCCAGTCACATACTGTAGCTACAATAGCCCAGTCACATACTGTAGCTACAATAGCCCAGTCACATACTGTAGCTACAATAGCCCAGTCACATACTGTAGCTACTATAACCCAGTCACATACTGTAGCTACAATAGCCCAGTCACATACTGTAGCTACAATAGTCCAGTCACATACTGTAGCTACAATAGCCCAGTGACATACTGTAGCTACTATTGCCCAGTGACATACTGTAGCTACTATTGCCCAGTGACATACTGTAGCTACTATTGCCCAGTCACATACTGTAGCTACTATTGCCCAGTGACATACTGTAGCTACTATTGCCCAGTCACATACTGTAGCTACTATTGCCCAGTGACATACTGTAGCTACTATTGCCCAGTGACATACTGTAGCTACTATAGCCCAGTCACATACTCTAGCTACAATAGCCCAGTCACATACTGTAGCTACTATTGCCCAGTCACATACTGTAGCTACTATTGCCCAGTGACATACTGTAGCTACAATAACCCAGTCACATACTGTAGCTACTATTGCCCAGTCACATACTGTAGCTACTATAGCCCAGTCACATACTGTAGCTACAATAGCCCTGTAACATAATGTAGCTACAATAGCCCAGGCCCATACTGTAGCTACAATAACCCAGTCACATACTGTCCACTACTATAGCCCAGTCACATACTGTAGCTACAATAGCCCAGTCACATACTGTAGCTACTATAGCCCAGTCACATACTGTAGCTACTATAGCCCAGTCACATACTGTAGCTACAATAGCCCAGTCACATACTGTAGCTACTATAGCCCAGTCACATACTGTAGCTACTATAGCCCAGTCACATACTGTAGCTACAATAACCCAGTCACATACTGTAGCTACAATAGCCCAGTCACATACTGTAGCTACTATAGCCCAGTCACATACTGTAGCTACTATAGCCCAGTCACATACTGTAGCTACAATAACCCAGTCACACTATCCACTACTATAGCCCAGTCACATACTGTAGCTACTATAGCCCAGTCACATACTGTAGCTACTATAGCCCAGTCACATACTGTAGCTACTATAGCCCAGTCACATACTGTAGCTACTATAGCCCAGTCACATACTGTAGCTACAATAACCCAGTCACACTATCCACTACTATAGCCCTCTATGAACAAAAGAGAGAGATAAGCACAGACACAGATCAACTTTTTTTGTAAGAGAAAGAGAGAAAGAGACGCAGCAAGGAATACTTCAGGAGAATTGTTAGCCTATTTGATGTATAATTTGTATAATATGTTTATAAATAGCAACTAAATATCAGTTTAATACTGTATATAGCTATAGATAGTAGGCTACACTGCATAATGAAATAATCCCTATTAAGCTAGTATATAGAGGGTGGACTGACTGTACTATTTGTCATTAATAGACTGGTTTTACGCACAACAACTTTCTGTCCATGACTCATGTCATGCAGGTTCTGCAGCTGTATATTCGAGAGACAAAAATCATTTGGTAGCTGATTAGTATGCTGTTTCATCTAACATACATTTTACAATCTGCATTGTTTGAATTTCCAACTTTAATTACTGAACAAGTAACACATTATTTCCGCCAGCCAGCAGTCTAAATGTCAGCATTGTGGCACCGTGGATAGCTTTGTTAGGCTCCAAAAGTTAGGTTTAACCTGAGAAAATTACGACCAAATAGGCCAACCAATAAACAGTTATCCATTAGCTAAAGCTAAGCTAGGCCCTGGTAACACAGAAGAAGCCTATCATCGATTCCATAGGCAGCCGCATAGTCATGTCGCAACTTCAGCACCATGGACAGCGATCCGTATTTTTTACTTTGTGAGTGGCTGTCTGGCTGACACATTCGATTACAGGGGGGTCAAGAAAACGACGTTACGCCAGAGACCACCATCCAGACATCATTGCAGAGCACCACCATCCAGTCAGTAACAGACATCTAGTAACAGAGATCCAGTAACACCCAGTTACAGCCAGCCAGTACCACCCAGCCAACCACCCAGTAACAGTCAGCCGGCCAGTCAGTCACCCACCCAGTCAGCCAGCCAGCCAGCAACAGTCAGTGAATAACAGTCCATCAGTAACAGTCAGTCAGACAGTAAGTAACAGTCAGTCAGTAACAGTTAGTCAGTCAGCCAGCCAGCCAGTAACTATCAATAAGAGCCAGCCAGTCAGTCAGCCAGTAACAGTTAGTCAGTCAGCCAGTCAGTAACAATTAGTCAGTCAGCCAGCCAGTAACCATCAATAAGAGCCAGCCAGTCAGTCAGCCAGTAACAGTTAGTCAGTAACAGCCACTCACCTTGTAGAGATGCTGCTGCTGCTCCTCTGACATCATCAGCTCGTGGCTGTCCGTCACCACAGAGTCCATGTCCATAAGCCAATCCCAGAGCTCCTGGAAGTCAGACTCAAACTCCTGCAGACTGGAGTCCAGGAAGGAGGAAGGAGAGGTAGGAGTGGAGAAGGGAGGATGGAGGAGAGGAGGGAGGAGGGGGAAGAGGACAAGGAGAAGGAGCTGGGGTTAGAGATGACTCGGCTGTGAAATATCCTGCAGAACACAATGACTGTCACATCCTCACAACCCCCCCCCCCACAAACGCCCATCACCTAATGTCCACCTCCTCCTCAGCTTAACCGTCAGGTTGAAAAGAGGGCTAGAAAGGCAGCAGGACTTTACAGAAGGAATATTTGACAAGCGGTGGCAATTACTGCTGGCGCAGTAGTAGAGCTCCGGGTTCAGGAGGGTGCAGGAGGAGTGAACAGGGTTAGATGCATACTGGATCTCTGACCAAGCTAGTGAGTGACACCTCTACAGCACAGAACCATCTTAATTAAACATGACATACTGGATCTCTGACCAAGCTAGTGAGTGACACCTCTAAAGCACAGAAACATCTTAATTAAACATGACTTCAACTCTGCTTCTTCCAACCCTCCACACATACCTCCTTCCCCCTTCCAACACTCTCTCCCTCCCTTTGTCACAGCCCAATCTCTACTTCCCCCTCCCTAGCCTGTGACATGAAATAACATCAAATATTTATGAAATGAACAAGGGCAACTGCTCCCACAAAGACATTATCGTCAGGGCTTTGGTTTTTAAGGCTCGGAGGGTGGCTACATGTTTAGACACATTAGTGGTTCAAATCGTTTCGGTATTAATCTAGGCTTCTCTGGACATAGTTGTGTCAGGCTGCCGATGTCATTCCCTTCCCTTTCACTCTCCTCAAATTCACAAAGCCGTCGAATGGAAACTACTATGAATGAGATTGCATAAACAACCATCAAACTGGGAAATATGAACACAACACACACTCTCTATTTTCCTTTATAGCAGCAACAGAGTTAACACAGGAGCAGATAGAGTTTGGGCTTAGTACTACATACTGTATGTCACTTCAATGAGCATGGCGGAGCTCTTTGTATGAGCCTTTTCAAGTTTACAGGTTTATTAGTCATATGTACAGGATACACATGGTATACATCGCCCAACCAAATGCTTACTTGCAGGTTCCTTCTCGACAATGCAACAATAAGAAATAATACAAGATAAGAATACGAACATAAAGTAAATGGCTCAGTAGAATAGAATAAACATTTTAGCATAAGTCATAATACAGGAAGGCACAATTTAAAGTCCAATATTTACAGGTGTTTTGGGGAAGGGGGGATGGGGGGCAAGTGTATAAATGGAGCAGTATAATAAGAGTCTGGTAGCAGCAGTTGTAATATGTTCTCAGGTGAGGAGAAGCAGAGCAGGTGGTCAGTCCAGTTCAAATGTTCAGCAGTCTGATGGCTTGTGGATAGAAACTGTTTCTGAGCCTGTTGGTATCAGACCTCATGCTGTGATACTGTCCGCCCGATGGTAAGGGAGTGAACAGCTTGTGGCTGGGGTGTGTGGTGTCCTTGATGATGTTGTGTGCCTTCCTCAGGCACAATTTCGAGTAGATGTCCTGGATGGATGGAGGCATGGTCCCAGTGATGTTCTGAGCCATCTTCACCACCCGCTGGAGGGCCTTGCGGTTGTGGACAGAGCAATTCCAGTACCAGGCCTTTATGTAACCGGTCAGGATGATCTCGATGGTGCAGCGGTAGTATTTGGAGATAACCCGGGGCGGTATGCCAAATTTCTTCAGCCGCATTAGGAAGTAGAGACGCTGTTGCGCCCTTTTGACAAGAGTGGTGGTGTTGTTGGTCCGTGACAAATCCTTGGTGATGTCAATGATGAGAAACTTAAAACTCAAAATCAGAGTTTGATTAAAGAAAATGTAAATATGGACCTTTAAGTCCTTGTTATACAGTAGACATTGATCATATCAAAACAGGGGAGACAGGAAATGGGAAACCATGTGACAAGTGAAGCCTCAGAAGAAGAATGTCACTCTGAGGCATTCAACTCCACCACTCATTATACGGACGCTGCCGTAGGCTTTTTAAATAGATAAATACGTTACAATATTTGTTTTTTTCCTCGTCAATACCAAACTAAATTCTTGTAGAACCAGATATCTGTGGGCATCTAACCAAACAAACACATTAGAGAATCAAATCAAGGCTCACACAGCAGGATCCATTTGTCAGAGCTACTTTATAGCCTTTTAAACTGTCACAATATTTCTCTGTCAGTTGCCTTGGATGTGTACAAAGCACTTACTGTACCCCCCCAAACCTACCCTTTTAGCGTTTATTTTCAAAGATCATTCTTCCGCTCACTCTAACTCCTTCCCTCTCCCTCACCATAAGGAAAGTAGACATGCGTTAAATGTTACCGTGTTAAGCATAGAGGTAGGTACTACCTCTGTGCTCAGTGGTTGGCTGGGTGGGTGGTGCACACTACAGCCCCGGCCTGACAGGAACACTAGTGTTTCCCTCCTCTATTCTGTTCAAATCAATCTTAACATCAATCGCACAGGGGTGCTGGCTGCCTGATAGGAGAGCAGTGCTACATACTGTACCTAACGTGACACCCCCGCCCATCACTTGAGCCGCTGTGTCTCTGAGCAATTGGAAGGCAAGGTTGGACGCCTTATTGACACTACTCGCAGTTAAAGTGACACTTTTATAGAAAGGCCCTTTTAATTGATGGTGTTAATTGCATCTGCTGCTAATGAGGGAATTTAATATCTATCCCTGTATGGTGCCTTTAAACAGGCAGGGCTGACTTAGGCTGCAACTCTGAAATGGCACCCTATTGCCTATATAGTGTAGTGCCTTGGTGCGCTATAGGGAATAGGACAGGGGCTTTGGCCAAAAGCAGAGCACTATACAGGGAATAGGGTGCCATTACGGACACACATCTTAGAGAAATCTCCCCTCTGCCTCTCCTTGGGTGGAGCCTTTTGAGTCCCTCTCTCAGTCTCAGTCTCAGTGAATGGCAGCAGTCTCAGTGAATGGCAGCAGTCTCGTATTTATCAGCTTCAAGGTTGAGAGGTGTGCTATTGAGTCGACAGGCAGGAAAACGCAGCGGCAGGTGGTGGCGGCGAGTCAGCCAGCAAGAGGAGAGGCAGCCTCGGCTATAGATTTCGACAGCACCTCCCCGAAGACATGCAAAGGTAAGGGCCAAAGAGTCAAAACAATGAATCCTTGAGCAGGCAGCCATCATTAAAATTCAAAGGTTCATTATGGTTTTCCACAAAATAAATCATTACAATGAGAGGCTTAAAAGGATTAAAATGAGGCTTGATTCAAAGCCAAGGGAGGGGAGTCAGTTAAGTCTGCTGCAGGACTGACTGGGGAGCAGGAGACACAGACAGAAATGGAACCTGCCTACCGACATACCACTCAGGGTACTGTTGAATAATCTGTGGTCGAATAATCCTTTAAAATTCAATTACTAACATAGGTTAGAGGAAAGGCTTTTTCCAATTACATATATAATTGTTCTAAAATCAGGAGACACAGAAATGTAGCCTACCTACCAGTGGTGGCTGGAGATATCGGAGGACAGGCTCATTGTAATGGCTGGGATGGAATAAATAGAACGGTATCTTTTACAGATACAATGTGTTCGATACCTTTTCATTCCAGCCTTCATAATGAGCCTGTCCTCCTTTATCTCCGCCCATCGGGCTCCTCTGCTACCTAGCCCTGAGGGTACTGTGTTGAAGAATCTGGGGTCAAATAATCCTTTAACATTCACTCATGAACATGGGTCCACTTCAGGCTTAAAGGGAAGGATTTTACCAATGACATGTATAAAATCATTATTGTTAAAAAATCCTGTGCAACTTGAATTGGTTTTGGTGTACAGGTACGAACAACAGCTCTGTGCTTAGTGTCCATTATGCCCACTCACATTTTTATATGGCTTATCATCAGCACAACAAACATAACTCTCCCATTCCTAGTCTTTGAAGTGTGTATTTTCCCAGTGAGTGGAACGTTAGCTTGTTTAGTACAGTAGCTAGCTTCTGTGTGTTAGTGATAACCACTGGGGGAGAGAGACCCTCAAAGTAAGGCATGAAACAGCAGAGAGAACCATGACAAAGAGTTGTGCTGAGCTTCTGCTGTACACAGCAGATTACAACGTTAAGAACGTAAGGCCCGAATGAAAAAAAGTGTGTGTGAGATCTCATTCCATTGTGAATAAACATAATGCTTAAATTGAAAGACCAACTTCTTTTGTAGAAAAAGAAAGCCTTATTATTCTTCTTTGCAAGAGACCACATTATTTTGTGGTTGTAGTGGTAGCTAGAATAAACAGTCATCATTGAGATGCCATTTTCTGTACAGTATATTTCTCTCACTTCAGTAAATCATTTGATGTCAAAATAAAAGATTCCATTTCAAAATAAAGGACCATGTTCCCAGAATGGGCTGGCTTGTAGTTGGCTACATAAGACCGTCAATACTACTCACCAAAGTGCAATCATTGGACAATAAATTAGACGAGGTACGGACACGAATATCCTACCAACGGGACATCAAAAACTGTAATATCCTATGTTTCACGGAATCTTGGCTGAATGACGACATGGATATTCAGCTAGCGGGATACACGCTGCACCGGCAGGATAGAACAGCACACGAGGGGGGGTGGTCTGTGCATATTTGTAAACAACAGCTGGTGCACGAAATCTAAGGAAGTCTTTAGATTTTGCTCGCCTGAAGTAGAGTATATTGTGATAAACTGCAGGCCACACTAGTTGCCTAGATTTTTCAGCTATACTTTGTGGCTGTTTATTTACCACCACAGACAGATGCTGGCACTAAGACCGCACTCAGTCAGCTGTATAAGGAAATAAGCAAACAGGAAACCCCTCACCCAGAGGCGGCACTCCTAGTGGCCGGAGACTTCAATGCAGGGAAACTTAAATCAGTTCTAACAAATTTCTATCAACATGTTAAATGTGCAACCAGAGGGAAAGAAAATCTAAATTAGCTCTGCCACCATTTGGTAAATCCAACCACAACTCTATCCTCCTGATTCCTGCTTACAAGCAAAAAATAAAGCAGGAAGCACCAGTGACTCGGTCTTCAAAAAGTGGTCAGATGAAGCAGATGCTAAACTACAGGACTGTTTTGCTATCACAGACTGGAACATGTTCCGGGATTCTTCCGATGGCATTGAGGAGTACACCACATCAGTCACTGGCTTTATCAATAAGTGCATCGAGGACGTCGTCCCCACAGTGACGGTACGTACATACCCCAACCAGAAGCCATGGATTACAGACAACATTCGCACTGAGCTGCTGCTGGGTAGAGCTGCTGCTTTCAAGGATGCTTACAATAAATCCTGCTATGCCCTGCGACAAACCATCAAACAGGCAAGGCGTCAATACAGGGTTAAGATTGAATCATACTACTCCGACGCTCGTCTTATGTTGCAGGGCTTGCAAACTATTACAGACTACAAAGGGAAGCACAGCCGCGAGCTGCCCAGTGACACAAGCCTACCAGACGAGCTAAATCATTTCTATGCTCGTTTCGAGGCTAGCAACACTGAGGCATGCATGAGAGCATCAGCTGTTCCGGACGACTGTGTGATCACGCTCTTCGTAACATGTTTCAAGCAGACCACCATAGTCCCTGTATCCAAGAACACAAAGGCAACCTGCCTAAATGACTACAGACCCGTAGCACTCACGTCTGTAGCCATGAAGTGCTGAAAGGTTGGTAATGGCTCACATCAACACCATTATCCCAGAAACCCTAGACCCACTCCAATTTGCATACCGCCCAAACAGATCCACAGATGATGCAATCTCTATTGCACTCCACACTGCCCTTTCCCACCTGAACAAAAGGAACACTTATGTGAGAATGCTATTCATTGATTACAGCTCAGCATTCAACACCATAGTACCCTCAAAGCTTATCAGTAAGCTAAGGATCCTGGGAATAAACACTTCGCTCTGCAACTGGATCCTGGACTTTGACGGGTCGCCCCCAGGTGGTGAGGGTCGGTAGCAACACTTCTGCCACACTGATCCTCAACACTGGAGCTCCACAGGGGTGCATGCTCAGTCCCCTCCTGTACTCCCTATTCACCCACAACTGCATGGCCAGGCACGACTCCAACACCATCATTAAGTTTGCAGACGACACAACAGTGGTAGGCTTGGTCACCGACAACGACGAGACGGAGGAGGTCAGGGAGGAGGTCAGAGACCTGGCCAGGTCGTGCCAGAATAACAACCTGTCCCTCAACGTAACCAAGACTAAGGAGATGATTGTGGACCACAGGAAAAGGAGGACCGAGCATGCCCCCATTCTCATTGACGGGGCTGTAGTGGCGCAGGTTGAGAGCTTCAAGTTCCTTGGTGTCCACATCAGCAACAAACTAGAATGGTCCAAACACACCAAGACAGCCGTGAAGAGGGCACAACAAAGCCTATTCCCCCTCAGAAAAAGGATTTAGTTTTGAGATCCTCAAAAGGTTATACAGCTGCAACATTGACAGCATCCTGACTGGTTGCATCACTGCCTGGTTCGGCAACTGCTCGGCCTCCGACATCAAGGCACTACAGAGGGTAGAGTGTACGGCCAAGTACATCACTGGGGCTAAGCCGCCTGCCATCCAGGACCTCTACACCAGGCGGTGTCAGAGGAAGGCCCTAAAAATTGTCAAAGACCCCAGCCCCCCAGCCACCCCAGTCATAGACTGTTCTCTCTACTACCGCATGGCAAGCGGTATCAGAGTGCCAAGTCTAGGACAAAAAGGATTCTCAACAGTTTTTACCCCCAAGCCATAAGACTCCTGAACAGGTAACCAAATGGCTACCCAGACTATTTGCATTGTGTGCCCCCCCTCTTTTACGCTGATGCTACTCCCTGTTTGTCAAATATGCATAGTCACTTTAACTATACATTCATGTACATACTACCTCAATTGGGCCGACCAACCAGTGCTCCCGCACATTGGCTAACCGGGCTATCTGCATTGTGTCCCGCCACGCACCACCCGCCAACACCTCTTTTACGATACTGCTACTCTCTGTTCATCATATACTGTATGCGTAGTCACTTTAACCATACCTACATGTACATACTGCCAAAATCAGCCTGACTAACTGGTGTCTGTATGTAGCCTCGCTACTTTTATAGCCTCACTACTGTATATAGCCTCGCTATTGTTATTTTTCACTGTCTTTTTACTGTTGTTTTATTTATTTACTTACATATTGTTCACCTAATAGCTTTTTTGAACTATTGGCTAGAGCCTGTAAGTAAGCATTTCACTGTAAGGTCTACACCTGTTGTATTCGGCGCACGTGACAAATACATTTTTATTTGATTTGAAGTTGAAGACGTCTGATTGTGGAACTGTATAACATAGTCCAGTGAGTCCCCACAAGTACGGTGGCCCTGAGGATCAATGGTGGCGACCTACCTGTTGTATTTGGACATCTGGGCGTACTTCCTCCCAGTCCTCCTGATGGTGCCAGTGCAATACTGCTGGCTCTTCAGTTTCAGACTCAGCTGGTCCAGGACATCCCTCTGAGCCTCCCAGTGGCTCTGCAGAAACTCTCCCTGATAACATAACACATCAAAGGACACATTAGGGTCATGTTCATTAGGCACAAAACATTGGAAAATTAGCTGAAAACAAAGAGGGACCACCTGGACATGTTTGTTTTCTGTAGAATGTTTGGAAACATTTAGCTATGGTGTGACCTAATGAAAAAGACCCAGCACTGGGAAACTAAAGCCATTCTGGTAAACAAAGGTTGTTACATTGTCAGATATTATGTTGATATGAGTGTATAATTCAACACAACATTGGTTATTAGCTTTATACAAACGCCTGCCACTAATACAAGAGGTGTGATTGGTGGTTACTTGAATAAGATGTCCTATGCATTAAAGATGATAGACATAATCCAGAGCCCAAAAGATTGTCCACTAGACAAAATGCACAGCCATGTTGTACTGTAGGAATATCAATAACAATACAGCAACATTACCAAAGTGCTTCTATTAAGGTCAGGGTTTCTGAGCATCAGACAATCAGAAATCAAGCTTATTTTTTCCTCATTAACACTGTATAAACAGTTTTTTGTTTGCGTGCCATTTACACCTTTTCATCTATTTTGCCAATACCTCTACAAAAGGTCCAATAATTCCATGAATGCAAACTGCTCCTCAATCAAAAGCACACTCGATAACAAACAAGTAAATCAACAGCGTGTGTGTTTGAGTGTGTGAGAGTGTGTTATATGAAACTCAGCAATCAGGCCTCAACACTGTTCATTTGGGAAGAATGAAATGAACCTAACTAGCTAGGAGCTCCATGAAAATTAGCAGACACAACTGTGCCAGCGAGTTATCCTTCTCCTTCCCAACCTCAGAGGAATTTGCCTTAATTTCTGATTCACTCACGGAAGGCGTGTCATGATCCTATTTACCCAATCCGATTGGAGCTGTTTACACACACACACACACAATAATGACTAATGCAGACTACAAACAAACACAATTTAGCACCAGCCATGTTGAGTTGAAGAACAGTGTATGGTCTGTGGAATGCAGGAGGACTCTCCTGGACTTGGTCGGCTCCCCAGTTTGAAGGATCTTGAAAAGCTTTGGAATTCTATGCTTTTTGTTTTGTCCCTCTCAAACTAGCCAGATGTATAGTTCAGTTCTATTTCAATACGTCTATGAATCTATGCAGGTTATATTTATATAAACAGGAAAAGGCTACAGTAGTAGAGGAATGTTAGTTAGGCAATGAAAAGCATGAGCTGGCACACACCCAAAAACTTTAGCAGAGGTGCTGACTAGTGGTGAGTGAACTGTAGGCTATCAAAATAAAGAGGTGCACACTCTATATATGTACAGTGGCAAGAAGAAGTGTGTGAACCCTTAGTAATTACCTGGATTTCTGCATAAATTGGTCACAACATTTGATCTGACCTTCATCTAAGTCACAACAGTAGACAAACACAGTCTGATTAAACTAATAACACACAAACAATTATACCTCTTCATGTATTTATTGAACACACCGTGTAAACATTCACAGTGCAGGGTGGGAAAGTATGTGAACCCTTGGATTTAATAACTGGTTGACCCTCCTTTGGCAGCAATAACCTCAACCAAACATTTTCTGCACAACGGTCAGGAGGAATTTTGGACCATTCTTCTTTACAAAACTGTTTCAGTTCAGCAATATTCCTTGGATGTCTGGTGTGAACCGCTCTCGAGGTCATACCACAGCATTTGAAAAATCGGGTTGAGGTCAGGACTGGGCCACTCCAGAAGGCGTATTTTCTTCTGTTGTTGATTTAAATCTGTGTTTTGGGTTGTTGTCCTGTTGCATCCCCCAACTTCTGTTGCGATTCAAATGGCAGACAGATAGCCATAACATGCTCTTGCAAAATGTCTTGATAAACTTGGGAATTAATTTCTGTTGATGATAGCAAGCTGTCCAGACCCTGAGGCAGCAAAGCAGCCACAAACCATGATGCTCCCTCCACCATACTTTACAGTGTTGTGTGTTCCTTCCAAACAACTCAACTTTAGTTTAGTCTGTCCACAGAATATTTTACCAGAAGCACTGTGGAACATCCAGGTGCTCTTTTGCGAACTGTTTTTTTTGACAGCAGTGGCTTCTTCTGTGGTGTCCTCCCATGAACACCATTCTTGTTTAGTGTTTTACGTATCGTAGACTCATCAACAGAGATGTTAGCATGTTCAAGAGGTTTGTGTAAGTCTTTAGCTGACACTCTAGGATTCTTCTTAACCTCATTGAACATTCTGCACTGTGCTCTTAGGGAGAGTAGCAACAGTGCTGAACTTTCTCCATTTATAGACAATTTGTCTTACCGTGGTATGATGAACATCAAGGCTTTTAGAGATACATTTGTAACCCTTTCCAGCTTCATGCAAGTCAACAATTCTTAATCTTAGTTCTTCTGAGATTTCTTTTGTTCGAGGCATGGTTCACATCAGGCAATGCTTCTTGTGAATAACAAACTCAAATTTTGTGAGTGTTTTTTATAGGGCAGCACAGCTCTAACCAACATCTCCAATCTGGTCTCATTGATTGGACTCCAGGTTAGCTGACTCCTGACTCCAATTAGCTTTTGGAGAAGTCAGTAGCCTATGGGTTCACATACTTTTTCCAACCTTCAATGTTTAAATGATGTATTCAATATAGACAAGAACAATTCTATATTTTTTGTGTTATTAGTACACTGTGTTGGTCTTTTGTTGTGACTAAGATGAAGATCAGATCAAATGTTATGACTAATTTAAACAGAAGTCCAGGTAATTCCAAAGGGTTCACATACTTTTTCTTGCCACTGTACAAGCTCCCAGTACTTCAGAACCACCACAAAGTTCGAATCAATAAATAACTGCCAGCTTATTTATATGTTCATGGTGTTTCGTCACAATATTGTTTTGAACATTCATTTTGGACAGATGCCCGACTGAGCATCCTTCTCAATGCATCGTCAACAAGCACTGATGAAGATTTCATCCAAAGTGCTGTAACGATGTACGCTGAGAGTTGGGAAGCAAGTTCAGGGAGTGAGTGTTTTAATAAATAAACACAACATAGATATAAAATAAGATCTGGGAGGTGATGGAGTCCAGGTGATTCTGATGATGCGCAGGTGCGCGTAACGATAGTGACAGGTGTGCACCATAACGAGCAGCCTGGTGACCTAGAGGCCCAAGAGGGAGCACACGTGACAGTGCATTACAGTGGCTTGGAAATATAATGACATTCATAAGGAGGCAAATAATTAGTAGGAAAACCTTGTGTCATCATTTTGATGTCACCAGATTGACTTTAGATGTAGTATAACGTTAGCTAGCCAGCTAAGGTTGAGTGGAGACCACCGGATTTGATCTAACTAACGTTAGCATTGCTAGCTATTTCAGAGAACTTTGCAAGCTAACGACAACATTGCCATCTGTCTAAAGTCAATTTGACAACATGATAATGCTGGCAAAGTTGTTTTCTACTAAATATTTGACTACTTTATCAATGTCATCGTATTTCCAGGCACAATAGTGTAATTTAGACTAAACCGTAGTTAGACTCCGTCCTGGGCTTATCACCACTTTAGTGCACCACTATGGCGCCACCGATAGAGGCTTGAGAACGTTCATAACTGTCACGCCCTGGTCTTAGTATTTTGTGTTTTCTTTATTATTTTGGTCAGGCCAGGGTGTGACATGGGTGATTTATGTGTCTTGTCTTGTCTGGGGGTTTATTAGATTTATGGGGTTGTGTTTAGTAGAGTTGTCTAGGAAAGTCTATGGGTGCCTAGAGTGGTTCTCAATCAGAGGCAGGTGTTTATCGTTGTCTCTGATTGGGAACCATATTTAGGCAGCCATATTCTTTGGGTATTTCGTGGGTGATTGTTTCCTGTCTCTGTGTTTTGTACCAGTTAGGACGGTTTTCCACGTTTTCTTGTTTTGTATAAGTATATTGTTCTGTTATCATCTTTATTAAAGATGTTTATAAATAACCACGCTGCGTTGTGGTCCGCCTCTCTTTCACCGGAAGAAAACCGGAACAATAACAATAGCATGACTTGACCGAGTGATGGAGGTGCAACCTTTGAATAGTGTGCAACTCTTAATTTTTTATAGCCTACAGTTAGTAATAATATATTATACTACTTAATAATAATATACAATGCATTCGGAAAGTATTCGGACCCCTTCCCTTTATCCACATTTTGTTACGTTACAGCCTTATTCTAAAATGGATGAAATAAAGAAAAAATCTCAATCTACACACAATACCCCATAATGACATCACAATACCCCATAATGACATCACAATACCCCATAATGACATCACAATACCCCATAATGACAAAGCGAAAACAGGTTTTTAGAACATTTTGCAAATGTATAAAAAAATTATACAAACAAAAATACCTTATTACATAAGTATTCAGACCCTTTTCTATGAGACTCAAATTTTGAGATCAGGTGTATCCTGTTTCCATTGATCATCCTTGATGTTTCTACAACTTGATTGGAGTCCACCTGTGGTAAATTCAATTGATTGGACATAATTTGGAAGGGCACACACCTGTCTATATAAGGTTCCACAGTTGACTGTGCAAGTCAGAGCAAAAACCAATCCATGTGGATGAAGGAATTGTCTGTACAGCTGCGAGACAGGATTGGTTCGAGGCACAGATCTGGGGAAGGGTACCAAAACATTTATGCAGCATTGAAGGTCCCCAAGAACACAGTGGCCTCCATCATTCTTAAATGGAAGAAGTTTGGAACCACCAAGACTCTTCCTAGAGCTGGCCACCCAGCCAAACTAAGAAATCTGGGGAGAAAGGCTTTGGTCAGAGAGGTGACCAAGAACCCAATGGTCGCTCTGACAGAGCTACAGAGTTCCTCTGTGGGATACATCCTTGTTCGTAGTTATGAAAGTTTCTCTGAACATTAATATCGAATGGAGTTGACCTTCCCATAGAATGTGCATGAATAAAACTATCAAAGGAAGATTCAACACAACAGAACAACTGATTGATTCGACATTCACAAAACATTCAGAAAGAATCTCCATTGAAATCAATCCAACACAAAACGTGACAATCACTTTGGTGGTTGATTCTTATTGAGAAACTATATGAGATATTGAAGCACATAGGCCCAATTCAGTTCTCATTCATTCTTTGTGTAATCCCTGCAAAAGAAAGAAGGTAATATAAGACAAAAATGGTAAAGCCCTCAAAGCCCAATAAAACCAATATAAATGCTATCTTCAAATATAAGGAACAAGAGAAGCTATGAGTATAAATGATGTGATATTGAAGGCAGTGATGGACTTGAGGAAGAATCACAGACTGACAAAATAATGTCCATGGGCTGTTTGGAGGACCAGATGTTTCGAATGAGCAAATTCATTTGAATCAAAATATTCAAAAACAGAATTGTGTAACAACGTCTTTTCCCTTTGTCTTTCATCAGATACCAAAAAAACTACAAGAGAAAGAAAGAAAGAATAAAAGAAAGTAAGAAAGAAATAGGAATTTTGAAGCTGCAATGCAAACAGGATACTGGTCTCATTTGAACCACCTGGGGAACAATGTAACATTTACAAGGAGGGGTATGTGCCTCTGGTGAACACTAGTTGGTATGGGAACAGTAGAGCCGAAGGTCTGAGGATGCCTCTTAAACTGTATATTTAGGCAATGTGGCATAACGCTGTGTTGGTTTATTTATTTGATCATTCTCTCTGAATGCAAGAGGCATCGTGGCGAGATTGGAAACTGTGGGAAGTCACCGCCAACCACCCTGCCCACCTGCCATTTGTGTTCAAAACACCCAGGAAATACATTTGGTTGTTAGAAATGTCTCCCATCAGGGTCGTCCTGTTGTGCTGTGCTGTGCTGTGCTGTGTTGTGCTGTGCTGTACTGGAAAGGAACGGACGGATGGATGGAAAAATGGAAGCATGCTCAGAAAATAAATTCAGCTGTTGGTTGTGTGGGGTCGGAACCCATGAGTTGTAAACGGCTGAGGATTCCATTAAAGTATCTTATACATTTACAAATACAACAGTGAAGCTTCACCTTCAAAACAACCAACAACCCTTATGGGAATAAGCCGCCATTTTGAAATCCTGATCATCAATAGAGGAGTGTAGTGGAATTCTATGCAGTGTATCCACATTGTTTTCTACTAAATATTTTCTTTGGCATTCTCTTCTTTACAAGTTTCCATTTGAAACATGCTGTAAATGATTATTTTCAAGAGAGCGGCTCTCTGTAGAGACATTGAAAAACATTTGAAAACTATTACTTTCAAATCACTGGCCATAAAGTCTGGATTTAATATGTGGTCTCCTTGCATAAATTATGAGACTTTACTGCCAAAAACACTGTTATTATAACAGTGTGTTCTGACATGTGTTATTCATGATCACGTATATAATATTATCACTGCTATAATATAGTAGCAGTATACTGTAGCTATTGTTACTGTTTCTGAAATATACAGAATATACTGCTATTTAAAATAGAAGCTAGTTCATTTCTATGATTGCTATGATTGATTGTCCATGTTGCTTTGGAATGACAGTTGCACAGCTAACTCCCTCTACTCGTTTAGTACAATGATTTAACAGAAAGCCTCTGCATTGAAAGCCTCTACTGTCATCATATCATCATGATGAGCCTGTTGAACAACATGAGGGGGTGAAATGTCTACCTGTCACAGAGTTGGGCTGGCTGACTTCCACAGCATCACCACCAAGTGACTTGGACCTTGACGTTCAAGTCTCGGTGGAATACTTCTGTGGGTTACTCTACCTACGGTACATATGTTCCTGCACCTTTAAGAAATATATTAGGGGAGTTTCAAAGGTTTAGCTCCTGCAACATTTATCAGTGCGTGAAATTAGCAATTGCTAGGAGCTAAATTGCTGCTTCTTATTTAATGTTGTTGCTGAAAGGTGACATTAAATCACTGATCCCTGGCTTCCAAGAAGTCAAAACAGCAGCAGAGAGAGACAGACAGAGACATCAGTGTGAAGAGGAGTGTCCCCACTACTCACATTCTATCTAATATGCAGTCAGACGACTCACGTCTATCTAATACGCAGTCACCGTCTATCTAATACACAGTCAGACTACTCATATTCTATCTAATATGCAGTCAGACGACTCACGTCTATCTAATACACAGTCAGACTACTCATATTCTATCTAATATGCAGTTAGACTACTCAAGTCTATTTAAAGCACAGTCAGACTACTCACATTCTATCTAATACGCAGTCACTGTCTATCTAATACACAGTCAGACTACACATTGTCTAACTACTCACCGTCTATCTAATACACTGTCTGAATACTCCCCCTCTATCTAATACACAGTCAGACTACTTACTCACTGTCTATTTAATACACAGAAGGACTACTTACTCATTGTCTATCTAATACACAGTCAGACTACTCACCGTCTAACTAATACACAGTCAGACTACTCACCATCTATCTAATACACAGTCAGACTACTCACCATCTATCTAATACACAGACTACTCACCGTCTACCTAACACACAGTCAGACTACTCACAGTCTACCTAATACACAGTCAGACTACTCACTGTTTACCTAATACACAGTCAGACTACTCACCGTCTATCTAATACACAGTCAGACTACTCACCGTCTATCTAATACACAGTCAGACTACTTACTCACATTCTATCTAATACAGTCAGACTACTCACCGTCTATCTAATACACTGTAAGACTACTCACATCTATCTAATACAGTCAGCCTACTCACCTTCTATCTAATACACAGTCAGACTACTCACCGTCTATCTAATACACAGTCAGACTACTCACCTTCTATCTAATACACAGTCAGACTACTTACTCACATTCTATCTAATACAGAGTCAGGCTACTCACCGTCTATCCAATACACAGTCAGACTACTTACTCACTGTCTATCTAATACACAGTCAGACTACTTACTCACCGTCTATCTAATACACAGTCAGACTATTCACCATCTACCTAATACACAGTCAGACTACTCATCGTCTATCTAATACACAGTCAGATCCTCACATCTATCTAATACACAGTCAGACTACTCACCGTCTAGAACATGAACTATCGCAACTCAAGTCATCAAGCATGTGTGAAGACCTAAATGATGAGCGAATACATTGAGATGCATATAAGGAAGTCATCACACAGTCAAGAAGAGGGGGTTTCTTTTGGGCATATCTTAAATGCAATATTACTAGGAGACAATGAAAACAAAGAATGTATGTAAAAACTTTAACTACAGATTGAAAGACAACCATTAACAACACATTCATATAGTGTATTAGACAGCACTAAAATCTGTGTTTGTTCCTAACTCTCATACACATACATATTTGTTCCTATCTTTGAAAACAACAGAAATCTGAAATCCTTCACAGGCTCAGAATCAGCACACCTCCCTGTCAGCCCCCCTGAGATCAACATAGAGAGGAGAGGCGGCACAGCGGCATCCGGCAAACAGCTCAGATGAAGATATTTCCAAAGCGGAGCCAAGTGCTTCAGGCAGGTGTTACACCGAGAATCCATTAATATAGGTAATTAACATTAGCCACCATTTTAATTAACATGGAAACTAATTAGGAAATAATTGAGTAAAATCTGATCTTAATTCTAAATCGGAGAAAACCTGGTATCAGATCTGGCTGCTTGACAACGTGCTCTCCTTTGAGTTTGGGGAGCTGAAATGAATGTTTTTTGGGTGATGTTGGATGACAGGAGTGGAGGTTTCAATGAGAATTGTAGAGGAAAATAAGTCAAAAGGCACAGAATCAAGCCTTAATATCAGGGCCTGTGTTATGTTCACATTTTTCTCTCCCTGAGACACAGTGGTAGGCAGATTGCAGCATAACATCAGTGCCAATGCATGGAGAGAGATACAACTAGCTACACCGTGCCTGTTCTAAAAGTCTGGGAAGGTTCTGGAACACAACCCTACCTGAATCATAGCTGCATTTCTGTCTGTCTGTGTCTGTCTGTTTCTGCCTACCTTTCTGTCGGTCTGTCTGTCTCTGCCTGTCTGTCTTCTGTTTGCCTGACTGTCTGTCTACCTATCCACTGAACGTTATATATAGAACACAACAACATGATGTACCCATTCAATAAATGCCAGAAAATGGACATGTCGTAGCAGCAAGTCAGGTATATCAATGTACAAAGTCATATTAAAGCGAGGTCTAGAAAACACACACATTTCATAGTACAGTTTCTACCCCCAAGCCATAAGACTGCTGAACAATTAATCAAATGGCAACCCGGACTATTTACACCCCCTTTGTTTTTACACTGCTGCTACTCGCTGTTTATTATCTACAGTATGCAGTCACTTTACCCCTACCTACATGTACAAATTACCCCGACTAACTTATACCCCGCACATGGACTCTGTATATAGCCTCGTTATTGTTATCTTGTGTTACATTTCTTGTGAAAATATCTTGTGAAAATATTTTCTTAACTCTATTTTCTTAAAACTGCATTGTTGGTTAAGTGCTTGTAAGTAAGAATTTCACGGTAAGGTTGTATTCGGCACGTGACAAATAAAATGTGATTTGACTTGACTAGATTCAAGAGCTGTATAATACTACAGATAAAATATACCTTATAAATCAAAAGATTATCCTAGTTCACTAGGTATTAGATGAATTAATGCTAGTATTTCCTGTCTCCTTCCAGAAACTGCTATCACCTCTTAGCCATGGCTGCTGTGATGGATCGACAACAAAGTGGAGAAAAAGCAGACGTCGGAAACACTCCTTGGAGCAACTGCTTTTAAATGCTCTTCTTGGCAATCACAGGGAAGAAATTGATTCCAGCAATAAGACAATGAAAGCAATTGTAAAGATTGATGCAGAAAGCTGGAACGTAATGCACAGGGCCAAGTTGACTATTTCATTAACAGTAAGACAAAACTCCAGAACGATTCGCAATGACAAATGCCCGGGACCATTACATGCACATTCCAGGTAAATGCTTGGGGCCAAGTTAGATTTGATTTCTCTGCCCCATTGTATCTCTATTTAGTATTTGTTGTATTTGTTCCAGATGGAAGGTGCTGCTGGTAGCTGTAGTGCTAGTAGTAGTGGTGATGGTGAGGTAATATTGTACATTCCTTTAGCTCAGGACAACCTTGTTGCCTTATCAGAAATCTCATTTTTTGAACGATATTACATACAGTCTAAAACTGTGATGACAAATCAATATCTCTACCAGGGATCCTATAACCCCAGAGACAGCGCTAGAATTAGTGATCTATCTATTTCTGTTGGATTTCCTGTTCAGTTAGTACACTCTTTGAAAAAAAGGTGCTATCTACAGTAGAACCTAAAAAGGGTTCTTAGACTGTCCCCATAGGAGTACATTTTGAAGAACCATTTTTGGTTCCAGGTAGAACCCTTTTATGTTCCATGTAGAACCCTCTGTGGAAAGGAGGTTCTAACAAGGTTCTACCTCAAGAAAAAAAGGGTTCTCTAATGGCAGGGATGGGAATCTGGCGGCCCACTCCCCTTTTGTAGGACCCGCAGAACAATTTCACAAATAGATTTTTTTCATGTATTATTTATTTTTTAGTAACTCAAGTCGGAGTCTCAACTTACTGTTGAGAGTTACAATAATAGAATACACAAGGTGACATTTTCGAAATGTGGTTGTGCATCAGCAGTCACTCAATTAGCCCATGTCAGCAAAATAAATGTGATTGGTAAGTTAGTCTCGAGGCCAGCTATGTAAACGTGTAGTTAGCATGGTCGAATTACAGATATCTCACGTCTAAACCTGTGTTTAAAGCTGCTCAGTATTAAGATCCAGAGATTTGGACTCGAGTCACAAGACTTGTACTGGCGTCTGACTTCAGTCACAAATTTGATGACATGCGACTCGACTTGATAGAAAATAAAATAACTTGAGACTTGACTGTGACTTAGAGCCTCAAAACTAGACTTGACTTGAGACTGAAGACTTGAAACAGCTCCACCTGTTTTGAGCCCCACCTGTTTAGCTAAAAAAAACAGGGGGTTGCCTGTTTTGCATGTTAATTTGTCTCAAAAATGTCATATCAGTTTGCAAACAATGTAAAAAAACAAACATTGTGTTAATAAACCTGCATATACAAACATTGAGTTAATAAACCTGCATATACAAACATTGAGTTAATAAACCTGCATATACAAACATTGAGTTAATAAACCTGCATATACAAACATTGAGTTAATAAACCTGCATATACAAACATTGAGTTAATAAACCTGCATATACAAACATTGAGTTAATAAACCTGCATATACAAACATTGAGTTAATAAACCTGCATATACAAACATTGAGTTAATAAACCTGCATATACAAACATTGAGTTAATAAACCTGCATATACAAACATTGAGTTAATAAACCTGCATATACAAACATTGAGTTAATAAACCTGCATATACAAACATTGAGTTAATAAACCTGCATATACAAACATTGAGTTAATAAACCTGCATATACAAACATTGAGTTAATAAACCTGCATATACAAACATTGAGTTAATAAACCTGCATATACAAACATTGAGTTAATAAACCTGCATATACAAACATTGAGTTAATAAACCTGCATATACAAACATTGAGTTAATAAACCTGCATATACAAACATTGAGTTAATAAACCTGCATATACAAACATTGAGTTAATAAACCTGCATATACAAACATTGAGTTAATAAACCTGCATATACAAACATTGAGTTAATAAACCTGCATATACAAACATTGAGTTAATAAACCTGCATATACAAACATTGAGTTAATAAACCTGCATATACAAACATTGAGTTAATAAACCTGCATATACAAACATTGAGTTAATAAACCTGCATATACAAACATTGAGTTAATAAACCTGCATATACAAACATTGTGTCTTTTTTGCTTTCTTGAGTAAGGCTGCTCCAAAACGCAGCTGTTTCAGCCTAGCTCTGTGCTTTCTGTGGTGGTGGGGCAGCCAACGGAATATACAAAGCGTAGGGGTTGGTAATGTTCTCTAGTTGCGCAGTGATTGGCTCAGTGTTCTGTCATGAGGACACTACGTCACCGCAAAATCTATGGGGAGAGCTCGAAAAATCAAGCCCCTTGGGTGCTGTCATAAAGTTACAATAGAAGTGCCCATCCAAGAAGGCTCAAGGTCATTGGCCACAGATAAAATGACGCCAAATCACGTTATATATAGCATAGCTTTGATTGGACTGATCATGTCAACATCATACTTTCAAAATCTAGCAACTAGACGAGCAGTCATAATCATGTCGACAATCTACTTGCAAATCCTTGTCATATAAAGAGAAATTATAGACAAAACGTATCGTTGCTCATCGGCCATTGGACATAAACATTACACAACAAGTTGGAAATCGTAAATTCAACAATGAGTAGTGTGGAAGGAATCAGTGGCTAACTGCAAGCGTTGCAAAGCAATCACTAGCCTGCTATTCAGTGGAGTGGATGTGTGGTCCAGGTCTGCTTTATGATTTACATGCTAAACTCGCTACTGGGCTACATATAGCCTACCATTGATATAAATACCTTCGCTTATTCGATCTGGTCACTAACATAGGTGACAGCATTGTACCAAATTCTTGTTTCTAAAACATCTAATCTACAGTGGTTCTTCCTTCAAAAGATGCAGCGTACTGCAGCACAGCTTGTGGGGTGCCGCAGAATTCTATGGCACTTTATTTAAGTGTCAGCCATTGTTGCCAGAATGACGCAATTTACCACAATATTCCACCATCTACCACAAACGGTCGCAGCTAAACTCAAAACTTTTAAAGGAAGAACCACTGTCACGACTTCCACCGAAGGTGGCTCCTCTCCCTGTTCGGGCGGTGCTCGGCGGTCATCGTTGCCGGCCTACTAGCTTCCACCAATCCATTTTTCCTTTTCGTTTGTGTCTGTCTGTGTTTTCCTTACACCTGTGTCCTATTAGTTAATCTGTGGGTTTATTAACCTCCACTGCCTGCTATTCTTTGTGCGGGATTATTTAGCTGTTTTCTATGTTAGGGGTGCATGTTTGCACCACAGGGTTTTGTCTCACGGTCGTTGTACCGTTTTGGACTGTAATTAGGAGTAGAGGTTTCTCCTCCGTGTGTTGCATTTATTTCCCTGTGTGTGTGGCGACTTCGTTTGGGCGTGTTCCCCCACCTGTTGTTTGTTGAGTTGGGACTGCTAATAAATGATTGTGCTACTGGGACTTCCTTGCTCTCCTGCACCTCCCTCCTCTTAGGAGGCACGTAACAACCTTCCTTTTATTTCTTATTCTTATTTGTATTTTTTAAACTGCATTGTTGGTTAGGGGCTTGTAAGTAAGCATTTCACTGTTGTATTCAGTGCACGTGACTAATAAAATTAGATTTGATTTAAAAGGTCCCTAAAGTACAAATGTCCATCTGGGTTCAACCATAAGGTTCTATCTGACACATGTTCAGTTTTTAAGAAGACTGTAGCTATTTGACCACATAAATGACAGAATAACACTTCTACCAAGATAGAGTCAGAACACATCATCAAATACATTAAGATTTTTATCATTATGATCTTCAGATGAATTAGAGTCATCACTGAAAAATGTGATAACATCATTGCATTAAGATTTCTGACCGTGCTTGTTTTTTGCTTGCGTGCACCTACTCATTCCAGGGTTTTTCTTTATTTTTACTATTCTCTACATTGTAGAATAGTAGTGAAGACATCAAAACTATGAAATAACACATATGGAATCATGTAGTAACCAAAAGTGTTAAACAAAGCTAAATATATTTGATATTCTTCAAAGTAGCCACCCTTTGCCTTGACAGCTTTGCACAATCTTGGCATTCTCTTAAACAGCTTCATGAGGTAGTCACCTGGAATGCATTTTAATAAACATGTGTGCTTTTCAAAAATGTATGCGTTTGAGCCAATCAGTTGTGTTGTGACAAGTTAGGGGTGGTATACAGACAACAGCCCTATTTGGTAAAAGACCAAGTCCCATATTATGTCATGAGCAGCTCAAATAAGCAAAGAGAAACGACAGTCCATCATTACTTTAAGACATGAAGGTCAGTCAATCAGGAAAATTTCAAGAACTTTGAAAGTTTCTTCAAGTGCAGTCACAAAAACCACCAAGCGCTATGATGAAACTGGCTCTCATGAGGACCGCTACAAGAAAGGAAGACCCAGAGTTACCTCTGCTGCAGAGGATAAGTTCATTAGAGTTACCAGCCTCAGAAATTGCAGCCTGAATAAATGCTTCACAGAGTTCAAGTAACAGACACATCTCAACATCAACTGTTCAGAGGGGACTGCGTGAATCAGGCCTTCATGATTCAATTGCTGCAAATAAACCACTACTAAAAGGACAACAATAAGAAGAAGAGACTTGCTTGGCCCAAGAAACACAAGCAATGGACATTAGACCGGTGGAAATCTGTCCTCTGGTCCGATGAGTCCAAATTGGAGATTTTTGGTTCCAACCTCCATGTCTTTGTGAGATGCAGAGTAGGTGAACGGATTATCTCCGCATGTGTGGTTCCCACTGTGAAGCCTGGAGGAGGTGTAATGGTGTGGGGGTGCTTTGCTGGTGACACTGTCAGTGATTTATTTAGATTTCAAGGCACACTTAACCAACTATGCTACCACAGCATTCTGCAGCGATACGCCATCCCATCTGGTTTGCGCTTAGTGTGACTATCATTTGTTTTTCAACAGGACAATGACCCAACACACCTCCAGTCTGTGTAAGGGCTATTTGACCAAGAAGGAGAGTGATGGAGTGCTGCATCAGATGACCTGGCCTCCACAATCACCCGACCTCAACTCAATTGAGACAATTTGGGATGAGATGGGCCGCAGAGTGAAGGAAAAGCAGCAAACAAGTGCTCAGCATATTTGGAAATTCCTTCAAGACTGTTGGAAAAGCATTCCAGATAAAGCTGGTTGAGAGAATTCCAAGAATGTGCAAAGAATGTGCAAAGCTGTCATCAAGTCAAAGGGTACCTACTTTGAAGAATCTCGAATCTCAAATACACTTTATTGGTTACTAAATGATTCCATGTGTGTTATTACATAGTTTTGATGTCTTCACTATAATTCTACAATGTAGAAAATCGTAAAATTAAAAAAAATCCTGGAATGAGTAGGTGTGTCCAAACTTTTGACTGATACTGCATGTTCTGATTGGTCCTTCTGGATTTGTTTAGGCTTGTGATTGGATTGCAGATTAACTTCATATTGCCAAGTTCTAATGGGTTAATGCAGATAGTTCTATCTAGTTTTTAATTTCTTTCACTTAAAATTGACTTTTTCAAAACTCTAACTTCACAGACATATGAAGAGCCATTTATAGATCTATTACATGTGACCGACTAATTTTTGACAAAAATATCAGCTAGAATTTAGAGTCCCAAGGTCTAGATTTGTAGTTGAACAAGTCATTGCATGTATAGATATTTATTCACTTGACTTGAACTCAACTTGCTCTTCAAATGTATGACTCGAGACTTGACCCATTCTACCTGGGACTCGACTTGAGACTTGAGACTTGCTTGTGACTCGAATAACAGTGACTTGGTCCCACCTCTGTTAGGATCACCCTCAACCACCCCTCCCTCTCTCTCCGTTCTAGGAAGTCAAAGGTAAAATATTACCAGCCTCAAAAACAGATATTTACTGACTTACTGTACCACCTCAGGTATACCCAGAGTGTAATATCTTTGAGAGAGAAATTATGTATTTATCTGATTTGTTTGATATTAATAGATAGCAATTAATACTTAACAAATGGTAAGGCATTTCTGTCTTGCTAATGCTGTGTTTTTATCGTCTCCACTCTAGTTCCCTGCAGCTAATCTGGGCGTATGGTCACTAGAGATGGCTTGGGCTGACAAATGAGTTAAAGACTACATTACATAGGCAAGATGTGGTGAGTGTAACCAAGATAGAGATAGACTGGAAGAGTTTAGAACAATCCCTCATTGTCTCAAAATCATCATTGCATCTGGGAGACTAAGCCAGGTTGGGGTTAAGACAATACACCCCTGGGCAGATAACGACAGGATGAACCCAGAGTGTCTTATGATGCCCCAATCTGCATGGGAGAGGTGGAACCAACCATGACTAAACATTCTTAGTGTCAGCTATTTAAAGAACTCTGCATTTGTGTAAAGGTTAGGCTACTCGGTTGACTAGTTTCATTATTGCAATAATTAATCGATATTGAATAAAGATGATTGTTTGAAGAAATGACAAAGTCTCTCTCACTTGATTAGAATATTCCACAACATCTCATAATAAAAATTTAAACCATTGGATTTGATAAGGCATCTTATGAATTTAAAGGTTATTAACAGTGTGTGTGCCTATGTCTATGGGTGTGTTTGTGCCTGCCTGTGTGCTTGTGCGCATGTACGTGCGGGTGTGCACTGTGTGTGAGTTCCTGCATGCTTGTGTGTGTGTGTTTGCCTGTATCTGAACTCTGAGGGAAGAAAAGAGAAACTACCTAGATCCTTGTTAAATCCTCCACCTCCTCAGCAGAGCACCGGGCCAGCCAAGCCAGCCAACAAGATGACCAGAGGTTAACCTGCCAGGGAAATCTCAACCTGCCAATTGACAGCAGCTAAACGGCCCTGACACTGGGCTGCTGTGCTCATTCCAACCAGTAAGCCACCTTCAAAGTTGCTGTCAGGTAAATGACCTTGTATTTCATTAACTGATAATTAAATGGATTTATTCCACTAACAGTTTTAATTAAAATGCTAGAAATATTGATTACCTCTATCAGCTCTACTCTCCCCAGATGAAAACAGGTTTTAGAACTGTTTATTTAGAGAGGGGGTAGAGAATTACATTAGTTTCAATCTCTAAGACGCTAAATAAGGCTGCCCCACGCAGAACAAAAAAAGTTACATGTTTTTGATGTTTGATTCATTATTTCACAATCCATTTTTGTTACCTTGATATTTAATTAAAATTTAATTTCAAAACATAATTAAGTTGCCCAGTTTAATCTGTGGGGCAGGAAAGTAGCTGAGCTCTATCAACATTGAAAGCTGCCAATGCAATGGTTGAACATTTAGTGTTGCTGCTTTCTTCATGTTGTTCTAACGGTACAGTTACCAGAGTCAGGATGGGGAAATGAAATGACTTGCAGGAAGCTGGTGTCGGGCAGTGGTACGGAACCGTGTTATTCTTCTAATGCATATTGTCTGTTGTGCCAAAGCAGAGTGTCATCAGACATGTGTGATGCTGCAGATACCATCGCAGTGTGGGGCCAGACGCAGGCCTACTGATGGACAAACTAATTATGCATGAAATCAAATATGATTTTCAAATGAATTGAAATGAGAAACTCCCCGATAGATAGTCCACATGGACCCTCTCAGCAGGCTCTGTCTGTTCTGGTCGGGAGTGGGGATGTGGATAAGAATGTGTGTGTGTGTGTGTGTGTGTGTGTGTGTGTGTGTGTGTGTGTGTGTGTGTGTGTGTGTGTGTGTGTGTGTGTGTGGTGTCTCCATGGGGGTAGTTGGGGTGTTTTAGGAATAGACAAATTAAGTTTGTGGGGGAAGTATTTGTTATTTAATGTGATGTGGAGTAATTATCTTTAAACATGGTCAGAGAATATCATTTAAAATGCACTGACAACAGAAAATTAAATAAGCCAACCAATTGAAACTCCTCACAGATCCATCATCCTGCAGTCTCTTCAAAACAAGATAATTAGATCAGTCATACTCATTTATTTACATCATGGGTGGTAGAGAGAAAAGTTAACACTTTGGAGGAAATTAGAGGTAATTACGGGGTCTGAGCAATTAAGTGTATTTCGAGGGCGACTGTGTCAGAACTGAAGAATGGAGAGCTACTGTTGTGGAGAGAATCACATATTCCTCTATCTGATGTTAGTTGGGAAAGCAAAGCATCATATAACCAGGGCTTTAAGATTCAGAACAATGCCTAGGCAGAATAAACACACATAGCACGTTCTTACCACCAGAGAGATAACATTTCAACTGAGAGGGAAATGAGGAAGGACCAACCAAACACCATACAACGCACATAGAGAGCCAACATTGACTCAACTAGAACAACACAACAGAAGTGGGACTTTTCCAATAGAGACAATACTACATCATACATGTCCCAAAGATATGTTGGGCTTTTTAAATCAACACTAATAATCCCTATTAGCAATAGATCTCAATCACCATATGATCAATGAATTAGGCTGTTCTTAATTCACTCACTCTAGTCCAGGTGGACTACTAGCAAGATTGGCCCATGTCTCAACTAAGGAAAGTATCATTGAGCCTGCTTGGAGTGCCAGAAGGGTGGGGTTTGCACTTTTGGTAATATTCCATTGGTTCTATTGCATCAGGCGAGCTCAATTGAGTGCAGCTAATGTATCTGAATGAAAACAAATACTATATGAACCCAGGTCAGGATCTAAGCAACACAAAGCATGTTACTGTCTAGGAAGCAGTCAAAGGAGATAATGTATTAATGGCCCAAAACATCACAGAACAGAGAACCAAGCAGTCCTCCTGATCCTCCTACACAGCCACTAGATGTAGGAATCAAACACTCGTCCTCTCCTAACATTGAGCCTATTATTCTGCTTCTCCTCCCAAAGTAATCTCTTCTCTTTACTTACTGTTCCAGGACACCATTCCACTTATTTTCAATATCAAAGCTGGAACACAAATCAAAAGTGATCCAAAGACGAGCCATTTTGTTTGTAGAATTTTAAACATTCCAACTGAGTTGACAATGACTAACGCTTTTCCACCAGCCGAGGAAGAGAGAGAGGAACAGAGGGAATTCAGGGCCGAAGCCTTTAACATGAACCAGGAGGAATGTGGAAACGTAGCACAGGAGTAAACAGTGAAACTATAGTCTTCACAGAGGAGGAGATCATCCTGGAAAACGGATCCTTCTTCTGCTAGCTCTTATAAAGGGTTAGTGATTTATTTTTTACATTGGAATACCATAGTAACATGTCAAATATGCTACTATAACAATAATAATAACAATAATAATAAAAATACAGTAATATGACATTTCAGGATTTTTGTCGCTGGTGGGTTTTGTAATAGGGATTTACAGACACACAGTGTTGCCTGCTTGTTCCCTGCTGGTGTCTACATTAAAACGATTCAAGCACAAATAAAAGAGGTGTCTAATCACCATGGCCAGGTTAGTGAACATAATAACATTTTACTACTCAGAGCATCTGTCAGAGCTCGCTATAAAACCAAAGGAGAAATCATTATGGACCATCAAAGAGCTAAAACGCAGTGGCAGACAAAGGAGGAAAAAACTATTTTTCTTCCTGTCTGTCTACATACTGAATATATGAATTCCAAAAACAGAAGATAGGACTCATTGGATGTCATTTCTCTTTCCTCTGAGGAATAAAACGTCCTTTTCCATTTTTCGTTTGCATTGTCTGCGTGCGTTGCTTTTCATGCACAGCAGCTATCTTACCTTCAGGGCTTTGGCCAGATTTCATGGAGGAAAGAACCAGAGGGTAGGCATTAGAATGTTCTATCACTTCAAGGAGGAAGTAAGGAGAAGTAGGGAGGGAGAGAGACAGAAAGAGAGGAAGAGAGAAAGAGAGGTTGAGAGAAATAGAGAGATTAGGGGGGAGAGAAAAGGAGGGAGAGTGAGAGAGCGAGCGGGAGGGGGTAGAGGATCCATCTAAAGCTCATCTGACATTCATTGAGGACTCTGACAGAGGGAGGAAAGGAGTGATGGCCGATGGGACATGTTTTTGTCTTTTACCTGTGAGGCATGTTAAATCACCATGGTGATAAGGTAATTCCACTGCCCATATTTCATAACACTACTGACAGTTTTATGGAGACCAGATTGGCTATAAGTACTCCTGATTACAATTATAGTTTTTTTGGAACATTTAGGTAAGAAGGAAAGAAGTAACATCAGGTAGGTACAGCCAGGTAGGTCTGATTGGGGCTTTGGGTGATTGAACATGTTAGTGATGTTTCCGCCATCTGTTTTATTGAATGTCATAGATATCTCCTGTTTTACAGCAGCTGCATTATGTGTCTCTGACAATCAGTCACTGGCAGAAAAGGGTTTTGTTCTTTCTGGATGCCATTAGAATGGGACAACAACTCTTACAGTTCAACTATTGACTCCTGCAAGATACTGCTCTTAATTATACAACTACCTTTTTTAGCAAAGCAGAGATTTTTTGCAGATTTGTTTTGTTTTGCCCAAGCTACAGAGGTCTATATCGGTCAGATAATACTAGTAAAGGCCCCGTGCACTACTTTCAAGAAGGAACAAAAACATCTTTAAAATATATATTTATAAATGTATTTCAAAATATATATTTTTATTCTGATTTGTCAGGGGGTGCTGCAGCACCCTCAGCACCCCTACTTCCCGTGGCTATGCTTACGCTCTCTCTCCACCAGAGAACTGACAGGGCTTTAGTGAACATATAGAAACCCCTGTTTGTGAATAATATTGTTGCTGCTGGATTACAGTTGGATGACAGTCATCTACGTTAGGAGGGGCACAAACTATACTGTAAGCCTAGCCCAAACTCCTTCGGTGTCTCTGTCGACTGTATTGTGTAGACGAGTAAACACGGTTTATATTGGTAATAAACCCCCTTCTTGGAATCTAGATAGCAACTCATAGAGATGAGTTTAAACAACAGGTTTCAAAAAACCAGTTGACTTTGCACTGGGTAGCCTATTAACTGAAGTTAGCATTTATTGCTGTAGTATTCAGGCGACACATTATAAAACAAAACATTTTCTCTGAAGCCGAGGCTGCATGGGCTCCTCACTTCAAGCAATATCAAGAGCCTAGCCATCATTGTTCATATATCCCCATCCATGTCTATCAGATTGGACCTTATTGTATTTAGTTTGATAGAATTCATTAGGCATTAGCACTTCTGACATGTGGAAACCGCACCAACCAACGGGAATCAAACTAATAGACTCCAATAGAGCTCTGCCTTTTCACAACACAAAACAACCTCACTCTGATTCAAATAATTACAGCCTAAAGTGCCTCCTCGATGCTTTTATTTGCAAGCAACTTGGGTAATCTTTGATCCGATTGCCAAGTGTTGAAGGCAGAATACAAATGAAAAAAATAATACAATAATTGGTTTAGATATTTTTGCGGATTCAATGGCACACGCAATAACATAGCCAGGGGATAAGAGATTGAAGAATTATAATTAAGTCACATAGGAGCGCTTGGTCGGTCATTTCCTACGTCTGAAATGGCACCCTATTCCCTATATAGTGCACTACTTAGTCCCTATATAGTGCACTAAAATATATAGGAAATAGGGTGCCATTTCAGACGCAGACATACAGTGAGTCCTGAGGAGCGAGGTTCAGATTGAGGCTTCATTCACATTTAGAAGCAGAATGAATGGGACATGTTTTCCTTTATAAGAAATTGTACTAGATTAGACTACCAAATTAATTTCTGAAATAGACAACTAGGCTACACAGGTAGAAAAGGGGTGAAGGGGATGGCAGGGACTAGTAGATGTTTATTCACTATCTCAATTTCAACCCATAGAGACAGCGCTGCTACATTAGCATTGACTACAACACAATGTCCTCCTTTAAACATTTCACCTAGCCTACTATTTTTAGTAAATCGCACAGATCCATTTCAACAATCACACAGCTTCTGACCGCAATAACCCAACTGCTTACCATATCTAGTGACCACAACTACTGACCTCTCAACTACTGAATACAACCATACAACTTTTGACCACACAACCGCACAACTTCTAACCACACAACTTCTGACCACACAACTTCTGACCACACAACCAGACAACTTCTAACAATAAAACCACGCAACTTCTGACCACACAAACACACAACTTCTAACCACACAACCACACAACTTCTATCCACCCAACTTCTAACCACACAACCACACAACTTCTGACCACACAACTTCTGACCACACAACCACACAACTTCTAACCACACAACCACACAACTTCTAACCACACAACTTCTAACCACACAACTTCTGACCACACAACCACACAACTTCTAACCACACAACCTCTAACCACACAACCACACAACTTAACCATACAACTTTTGACCACACAACCACACAACTTCTATCCACCCAACTTCTAACCACACAACCACACAACTTCTGACCACACAACTTCTGACCACACAACCACACAACTTCTAACCACACAACCACACAACTTCTAACCACACAACCACACAACTTCTAACCACACAACTTCTTACCACACAACCACACAACTTCTAACCACACAACCTCTAACCACACAACCACACAACTTAACCACACATCTTCTGACCACACAACCACACAACTTCTAATCACACAACCACACGTCTGACCACACAACTTCTGACCACAACCACACAACTTCTGACCACACAACTTCAAACCACACAACCACACAACTTCTAACCACACAACTTCTGACCACAACCACACAACTTCTGACCACACAACTTCTAACCACGCAACCAAACAAATTCTAACCACACAACTTCTAACCACACAACTTCTAACCACACAACTTCTGACCACACAACCACACAACTTCTGACCACGCAACCACAACTTCTGACCATACAACTTCTAACCACACAACTTCTAACCACACAACCACACAACTTCTAACCACACAACTTCTGACCACACAACCACACAACTTCTAACCACACAACCATACAAATTCTAACCACACAACTTCTGACCACACAACCACACAACTTCTAACCACACAACTTCTGACCACAACCACACAACTTCTGAGCACACAACTTCTAACCACACAACCATACAAATTCTAACCACACAACTTCTGACCACACAACCACACAACTTCTAACCACACAACTTCTGACCACAACCACACAACTTCTGAGCACACAACTTCTAACCACACAACTTCTGACCACACAACCACAACTTCTGACCACACAACTTCTAACCACACAACCACACAACTTCTAACCACACAACTTCTGACCACACAACCACAACTTCTGACCACACAACCACACAACTTCTGACCACACAACCACACAACTTCTGACCACACAACCACACAACTTCTGACCACACAAACACACAACTTCTAACCACACAACTTCTGACCACAACCACACAACTTCTGAGGACACAACTTCTAAACACACAACTTCTGACCACACAACTTCTAACCACACAACCACACAACTTCTAACCACACAACTTCTAACCACACAACTTCTAACCACACAACCACACAACGTCTAACCACACAACCACACAACGTCTAACCACACAACTTCTAACCACACATCTTTTGACCACACAACCACACAACTTCTAATCACACAACCACACAACGTCCGACCACACAACTTCTGACCACAACCACACAACTTCTGACCACACAACTTCTAACCACACAACCAAACAAATTCTAACCACACAACTTCTGACCACAACCACACAACTTCTGACCACACAACCACAACTTCTGACCACACAACTTCTAACCACACAACCACACAACTTCTAACCACACAACTTCTGACCACACAACCACACAACTTCTAACCACACAACCACAACGTCTGACCACACAACCACACAACTTCTGACCACACAACCACACAACTTCTGACCACACAACCACACAACTTCTGACCACACAACTTCTGACCACACAACTTCTGACCACACAACCACACAACGTCTGACCACCCAACTACTGACCACAACCACACAACTTCTGACCACACAACTCCTAACCACACAATCAAACAAATTCTAACCACACAACTTCTGACCACACAACCACACAACTCCTGACCAACCACACACTGTATTATTATTTGACAGAAAAGCTATGTATATTAATTTATATTGTCCATGCAATTAAATATTTGAAAATGTCTAGCAAAAAATAGAACCATTAACTATTTTTTATCTTAGAAAATGCATTTCAATTGTCAGATCGCCCTTAGGCAAAAGCAACCTAAAGAGTTATATCATTTTAACTCACTTTATAACTTACATTTAGAGTGCCTTTGCATGCTAATAGTGCCAGCCAGACCTGGGAATGCATGAACTATTTCTTATGTGGATCTCTGATTATTTGCATTTCTCATTTAAAAGACAGACACTTTATAGAGAGATAAATTGATGTTTTTTAAGAGTCTTAAGAGTTGTATTGAGTTGTCCTACAGGACAGTCCTACAGTGGGAAAAAAAAGTATTTAGTCAATTGTGCAAGTTCTCCCACTTAAAAAGATGAGAGAGGCCTGTAATTTTCATCATAGGTACACTTCAACTATGACAGACAAAATGAAAAACAAAATCCAGAAAATCACATTGTAGGATTTTTTATGAATTTATTTGCAGATTACGGTGGAAAATAAGTATTTGGTCAATAACAAAAGTTTATCTCAATACTTTGTTACATACCCTTTGTTGGCAATGACAGAGGTCAAACGTTTTCTGTAAGTCTTCACAAGGTTTTCACACACTGTTGCTGGTATTTTGGCCCATTCCTCCAATGCAGATCTCCTCTAGAGCAGTGATGTTTTGGGGCTGTTGCTGGGCAACATGGACTTTCAACTCCCTCCAAAGATTTTCTATGGGGTTGAGATCTGGAGACTGGCTAGGCCACTCCAGGACCTTGAAATGCTTCTTACGAAGCCACTCCTTCGTTGCCCGGGCGGTGTGTTTGGGATCATTGTCATGCTGAAAGACCCAGCCACGTTTCATCTTCAATGCCCTTGCTGATGGAAGGAGGTTTTCACTCAAAATCTCACGATACATGGCCCCATTCATTCTTTCCTTTACACGGATCAGTCGTCCTGGTCCCTTTGCAGAAAAACAGCCCAAAAGCATGATGTTTCCACCCCCATGCTTCACAGTAGGTATGGTGTTCTTTGGATGCAACTCAGCATTCTTTGTCCTCCAAACACGACGAGTTGAGTTATTACCAAAAAGTTCTATTTTGGTTTCATCTGACCATATGACATTCTCCCAATCTTCTTCTGGATCATCCAAATGCTTTCTAGCAAACTTCAGACGGGCCTGGACATGTACTGGCTTAAGCAGGGGGACACGTCTGGCACTGCAGGATTTGAGTCCCTGGCGGCGTAGTGTGTTACTGATGGTAGGCTTTGTTACTTTGGTCCCAGCTCTCTGCAGGTCATTCACTAGGTCCCCCCGTGTGGTTTTGGGATTTTTGCTCACCGTTCTTGTGATAATTTTTACCCCACGAGGTGAGATCTTGCGTGGAGCCCCAGATCGAGGGAGATTATCAGTGGTCTTGTATGTCTTCCATTTCCTAATAATTGCTCCCACGGTTGATTTCTTCAAACCAAGCTGCTTACCTATTGCAGATTCAGTTTTCCCAGCCTGGTGCAGGTCTACAATTTTGTTTCTAGTGTCCTTTGACAGCTCTTTGGTCTTGGCCATAGTGAAATTTGGAGTGTGACTGTTTGAGGTTGTGGACAGGTGTCTTTTATACTGATAACATGTTCAAACAGGTGCCATTAATACAGGTAACCAGTGGAGGACAGAGGAGCCTCTTAAAGAAGAAGTTACAGGTCTGTGAGAGCCAGAAATCTTGCTTGTTTGTAGGTGACCAAATACTTTTTTCCCACCATAATTTGCAAATAAATTCATGAAAAATCCTACAATGTGATTTTATGGATTTTTTTCCCTCTCATTTTGTCTGTCATAGTTGAAGTGAAGTGTACCTATGAAAATTACAGGCCTCTCTCATCTTTTTAAGTGGGAGAACTTGCACAATTGGTGGCTGACTAAATACTTTCTTGCCCCACTGTATATCTTGAAAACATAATTGCTGACATGTTAAACATTTTGGGACTATATCAACAATTCACTAACTCACCAAGGCACTATAATCTATAATATAAAGTAAAAAGAGTAATACGTAATGGTAACGCTACTGCATCACCCAACACAAGTTCAGTCATGAAGCCGGGTAAACCCAGAATCTCGGCTCATCAACATGGGGCTGAAGGGGTTAGGCAGCAGTCTGCCCAGACTGAAACTTCTCCCCAGACCTGTCCCTGTCCTGTTTTTCAGTGCCACACTTCCTTTCATAAAATGTCCACCATGCAGCAATAACCTGGGGTCAGTTATAACCATGCTGTAACCTTGATATACCTAAGACCCGCTCCATATGCAGCGTAGTGGTGTGGCATATCTCTGGTGTGGCATATCTCTGGTGTGGCATATCTCTGGTGTGGCATATCTCTGGTGTGGCATATCTCTGGTGTGGCATATCTCTGGTGTGGCATAGCACTTGTTAACATACTGTATTTCCAGTGAACAGAATGATTGATGATGATGACGGCAACGGTGGTCCCTCACCCCCTCCGGTCTCTCTACCTCTGCCCTGTCTCCCCCCCTTTCCTTGCCCCTGTCCCCCACTCATCCTGCTCCTCCCTCCCACTCTTCCGCCCACGTCTCTCCCCCACTGCACTGCAGTCAGCAGGGCCGGCTGGGTGAAATGTGGGCCCTGGGGCAGACAAGCTGTCTGGGAGCAGCAGCAGATAAGGCCCTGCTGCTTTTACATACATACACACACAGGCAGCCAGGCTAGCATTAGTATATGCCACTGACACCTGGCAGGGCACAGATGACCTGAATAATCCCACTCTGAGGACCTAGATATTGTACCACTGGGGGCGATGGAGGAAGCGGTGGGTAGGATACCCAACACCTACTCTGATGAAGCTATAATGTGATGTGGTGGAGGCATGGTAATGGTAACGTGCCCAAATATCCCCAGAGTGCAGGGTGTCGTTTGGTCACTGACTTGGGGCTGTTTCGTCAAGCTGGTTAACTGGATTTGTGTCGCCCGTGCCCAAACGAACATGGCCTAATCTGAAGGGATCACTGGCAGAGTGATGGGGTTACTGAGAGGAAGGAAGGGCCCATCCACACCTGCTTCTCGAGAGATATGGTGCGTTCCAACTCTGGGCACAGACAGACAGACTGACAGATATACGGACTGGCGGACGGATTAACGGACACAAGATCTAAAGCATACTTTTGACAAATAACACACATCACCAAAGTTTCGGTAAATGTCAATGATGTTAGCTAACAATTATGCTACAATTTCACAAATGTATTTCCATGTTGAAACTGTTCAAATTGCAGAATATTTTTGTCTCAGAGAGAATCACCAGCTAGCTTATCAACATGAATGACAACCGTAAGTGGAGAGAGAATTGATGATGGGGCTGTGGCTGTGTCATTTATAGCATGAACATTGGAGCATGATGAGGAGGTGAAAGGAGAATCACGGGGGATGAGAGCAAGGGACATTAAAATGTGTGTGCCTGCGCGTGAGTGTGCGCTTAGGCCCATATGCGTTGGAACGTGTTTGTGGGCGTGCGTGCGAGTCCATGCATGCATGTTTGTTTGTGTGTGTGGTCAACACCTGTCAGTTCTGCCATCCACAGAGACTGTGAGTGAGAGAGTCAGAGGCACAGAGACAGAGCCTACTGCTGCAATCCCTGTGATATGACAGACAGACAGCTCCTGAATATTACACTGTTATGTTCTGCTGGCCAAACCACCAGGGCTCAGGGAGGGACGCATCACACACCACCGCCACTAAAGAGTAGAGCTGCATCCCAAATGGCACCCTATTCCCTTTATAGGGCACTACTTTTGACCAGGGCCCATAGGGCTCTGGTGAAAAGTAGTGCACTATAGGGAGCCATTTGAGACAAAGCCTGGGTGACTTAGAACATAGCTTTAACTTGATTCCACAATAATATATAACCCATGTTAACATCACAGAGGCAATCTGAACACACACAGAAGTTCCCTTGTAAGAGTAATCTCCTCTTATCTGAAATTCAAATGTACTGTGTTTACATGAATCATGTACAGAATAGGCTATGTTCTTCCATAACTCTGTGTAAAGCTTTGGGACATAACATGGGGAGTGTGTGTATTGGTTGGATTCCCGGAGTTGTGCATCCTTCTGGTGGCTGGCAATGAAAAATAACCCTACAACAATATAGCCGGCATTCCCAAGTATAGAAATGTAACTTTTTTTGTTACCATGAATACCAAATGTTCTGGGGTGCATCCAAATGGCAGCCTACTCCCTACAGTACAGTGCATTCAGAAAGTATTACAGACCACTACTCTTTTTCCAAATGTTGTTATTCTAAAATGGATTAAATAAATGTTTTTCCTAATCAATCTACACACAATATCCCATAATGAACCGAAAACAGGTTTTTAGAAAAAACAAACAGAAATACCTTATTTGCATAAGTTCAGACCCTTTGCTATGAAACTCGAAATTGAGCTCAGTTGCATCCTGTTTCCATTAATCATAATTGAGATGTTTCTATAACTTGATTGGAGTCCACCTGTGGTAAATGCAATTGATTGGACATGATTTGGAAAGGCACACACCTGTCTGTATAAGGTCCCACAGTTAACAGTGCATGTCAGAGCAAAAACCAAGCCATGAGGTCGAAGGAATTGTCCGTAGAGCTCCGAGACAGGATTGTGTCGAGGCACAGATCTGGAGAAGGATACCCAAACATTTTTGCAGCATCGAAGGTCCCCAAGAACAGTGGCCTCCATCATTCTTAACCCTTGTTGTAGTCTTAACATTCTGTATACTCCCCATGTCCTAAGGGTCAAACATGACTCGCCTTCACTAAACTCCTAAAATAAAGTAGCTTAATTGTTTTTTAAACTCCAAATCTATTTTGCATGAAGAAACAACCTGTCATTCATCACAAACGTTGTGAATATCTGGGTTTTCCCTCTTCACAATGCAGAAAGACTGCATTTAATCAGTGGACACCACTCGTTTTTATTACAACACACCTGTCATAATTGTTTTCTTTACTAGAGGTTTATTATTATTATTGCTAAAGTTACCGCATCTCTTTTGCAAGAGATAGCACTTAGAAAGTAGCAGAAATGTGCAGAAAACTAGTTTTGAATGCATTTTATTGAAGGGAAACACTAACAGTCTTGAACCTTTTTGGCAACATAGTGATATATTCTTAAATACTGTACAAGGAGGAATTCAACTACAAAATGCTAGTCTCCTCACATTTGTTTAACCATTGCACCCACTCACAAGGTGTATAAACAACAACAATAAGAATAAAATAAGATAAATACATGAAAACGTGAAGAACATAAATCAATCAACTCTAATTAGCACATGTAGGACAGTATGCAAGTGTGTGTGCACGGACTTTGCAGATATATTTCTCACATGTGCAGCACATAGTATTTGTTTTACAGTCCTTCTTTGGGGGGAAGAATTGGCATCTCCTCCTCTTGCCTGCCCCAGCTGTAGCCTCAGGTGGATCTGGACAAGATTCAGCCCCCTGAACAGCTTTCACAAGCGCTGCAGAGGTGGGGTTACAAGTGCCTTTACCAGCTGCCCCAGGAACACCCTCCTCTTGTTCCACTTATCAGGCATCCAGGTAGTGTTGATTTTGTTCCATATCACAAAAGCATTGTATGATGCCACATCAATGACGTTATGGAAGATGACCATGGGCCAGTGGGCAGTCATCCTGCTGCAGCTGTAAGTTCCAATCACCTTGTCCAGGTTGTCCACGACTCCTTTGTGGTTGTAGTCCAGGATGATGGCTGGCTTCCTGTCCTCACGATCCCTGATCTCAGCCATTTTGTGCAGTGTGCTCAGGATGACCACATTCTTGTTCCTCTTTGGGAGGTAAGAAACTAGAGTGGTGGTGGGGGTGAAGGCAAACTTTGATGAGAAGTCCTCTCTCCCCCTTGTTGCAAGGAGTGCAGGGGGGAGCTCAGGCTTGTTCTTTCTAACTGTGCCAACCATGGTGATCTTCCTCTTCAGGAGCTGCTGGCTGAGTTCATAAGAGGTGAAGTAATTGTCTCATGTGGCATTGTGCCCCCTGAGTCCATCTGTCATATAAATCACAACCCGCATCCACTGCTTCTTCTCCGGGCCTCCACTAGGTCGGCTTCCCTGTGTAGACTTGCATCTTCCAAGCGTAGCTGGATTGTGCATCACAGGCCACCCATATCTTGATGCCATACTTTGCTGGCTTGCTGGGCATATACTGCCGGAAAGGACAAAAGGGATTACTATCAGTAATTAGTATCAGTGTCACAGAAAACAATCAGTGAAAATCACTTACATTACAGATATGAAAATAAAAATGTACCTCTGAATGGAACCAGTTGCTCATCCACTGTTACTTCAGGCCCAGGGTTGTAGAGGTATGGCAGACACTCTTCTCCCAGACCTCTCTTATGGCCGCCAGTTTGTCTCTCACACGTCTTGCAGGTCTTGACACACGGTTATCAAATCATAGCATTCTTGAGAAAGTGTGAAAGACTTCCAATGGCATCGTGGCACGGGAAATCACCCTTCTACTCTCTACATCCCAGAGAGTGCATGTAACCTCGCCTCGGGACCGATACACATCCGCTAAGATTAGCAGCCCTATGTAGGCACGCAGGTCAATCTCATCCATCCTTTTCCAGTTGTCTCCATATTAATGGAAACCCTCCAAATGTCATCTCCAGGATGATTTTTTCAATGGCTGGTTTGATAAACATGTAGAATGTTGAGGCAATGTCCTGGGCATGGGCAACTGCATGTCTTGTAGGCCCTGGGGTCGTCCTTATGACATTTTGTGCTGCCATCCTGCCCTGGCTGTCATATGTTCACAAGGACATGTTATTTAGCTGTTCTTTGACAAAAATCTCTTTCAGTTTGGGGGATTTCTTCTTCATCTGAAGATGATGCATCGTGCTCTGGGTTGTATTCTTCCCCATATTCTTCTTCAGATACCTCCTCTTCTAAATCAATGTTCTCTTGTTCCTCCTGGACATCTGAAAAAAAAATCTGATCTACGACCTGTTGGGCACTGAAATGTGCACTCATGGCTTCAGCAAAGAGAGAACTGGGGGGACTGTCATCTGTAGCACCTTTATAGCCTCTGACTGCATTCCCCATTAGTAAACAATGCTTTCAAGAAATTTTTATTTTGTCTGAAATTCTTTTTTATTTTGTCTGTGAACTTGAGTCATGTGTGGGGTCGTGGAGGGGAGATACTGCACATGCACAATAAAGTTTTAGTTTTGTCTGAGTTCAATCAGTAGCACACAATCTCAATGTCTTATTGTGTGTGTATATATATATATGTGTGTCTTTGTGGTTTTTGTAATGTGTAAATTATTTTATAACTGCTGGGTCAAAAATGACCCCAAGACAATCTTTGTACCCTGGTGGTGTACAGAGTTCATGGAAATATGGACCATGGCGATGTTTCACTTTTTTTGGTGTCACTAGGAGGAGTCATAAAAATGTCAAGTCGAAAAAATATATTTTAGGGGGTTTTGTCTGCTGTTAAACATAGTGGAGGGTCATTTTTTACCTCTTAAGGATTCGCCCCTTTTTTCAATTTTCGCCTAAAATTATATACCCAAATCTAACTGCCTTTGGCTCAGGCCCTGAAGCAAGGATATGCATATTCTTGGTACCATTTGAAAGGAAACACTTTTTTTATTTTTAAAAGGACACACTTTTTTTTTAGAAGTTTGTGGAAATGTGAAAGGAATGTAGGAGAATATAACACTGATATTTTTTTGTGCCATCATCTTTGAAATGCAAGAGAAAGGCCATAACGTATTATACCAGCCCAGGTGCAATTTAGATTTTGTTCCCTAGATGGAAGCAGTATATGTGCAAAGTTCTAGACTGATCCAATGAACCATGGTGTTACTGTTCAACATTTTGTATCAAGACTGCCCAAATGTGCCTAGTGACTCCTTGTGGGGGACCAGGCACCTGCAGGCTGACTTCGGTAGTCGAAGTTGAACAGTGTTTCCTCCGACACATTGCTGGGGCTGGCTTCCAGGTAAAGCGAGAGGGTGTTAAGAAGTGCGGCTTGGTGGGTCATGTTTTGGAGGATGCATGACTCGACCTTCACCTCCTGAGCCCGTTGGGGAGTTACAGCGATGAAACAGAATTGAAATTGGGAAGAAAAAGGGGTAATATACACACAAAAAATGTAGAGCTATCAAATGGATGCAAAAGGCATTATTTTCGTGGAAAGACCCCATTATTTGCCTGGGGTGCGGCGCTGTTTTTGAGACTGAAGCGTCTCTGTCTGATCTTCCCCAACAATTGAATTAGAGGGGAATAAGACAAGGTTCCCTCAGGATTACCATTTGACCAGCATCTAGCCATGTTCAAAATGTTCAAAACTTTATGGTCCCATGGAAAATTATTGAGATTCGGGAACATCAACACGGAGAGACAACGGCAGGAGCATCTGCTCTCCGCAATAACAACAAACCGGTATGGGCGCCAGGAGAGACGCGCCTTGCTTCATACACACCTTAATGGAGGCAACGTTTGTGTCTCGTGACATGTTGCATTGCTCTTCCATCTATCATTTTTACACGCTGTAAATTAATGACCTCAAAGAGCACCTGTTGTTTTAGACACATAAAACATTTATGGGACACTGGAAATAAATATTGTCATTGTTCTAAATCATAACAATTTGATATTGGTTTTAACAATGAATTCCCAACATATAAAGCTGTAAAGTATAAGCTGTAAAGTATAAAGTATATGGGTGTTATTAGGTACACAAGCTCACCGTTATAACAAGCTAACATCTCTGCAGCACACACACATTAAAATAACCTTGGACGAACCTCCTACATTGACAATGACTCGTCATAGCGCCTGATGGATGAACAACAAACACAACCTGGACCAGACCTGTAACTTATCATCCCATGGTTTGGATGACATCAACCCCGTCATCCATCCCTCAGATCAGAAGATGACACCTCTCATCTTTCCCCTGTCAACATCGTCCTATCAAATTTACCCAACCCCGTGCTCCCGCGTCAGAGAGTCAGGACGGGTCTAAATACTCAGTGCTGAGAGGAGATTTGTAGCTCCTTCCCTGACCTTACCCCCACCACAACGGCCACCCTCTAATTAGGCAATGCATCTGATCTTCATTAACAGCTATGAGATAATGAATCACTGGCTCGTCTCTGTGTTAATTTGCTGCAACCAAGCAGCTAATGGATGTCAGAGCTGACTGATCACACTGATTGTGGTGATTTCTAATTGCAACAAAACAATTTAAAAGCAGCAGGATTATTTATGTTGTTGCCTACAACGTGAAAAGAGGGATGCGAGGAGAGGAGAGGAAAGGAAAAGGGATTGAGTTTCTAATTTGGTTCAGATGAAACAGAAGAGATTATGGTCAGAAGAAGGAAGGGCGATGTGCGGCGCTGTGAAGATTGTGCCTCCACATTGCACGGCCCCCTGGGAAATCCTGCCGAGCTGTGCTGATGCTCTGACACGGCTGCTCATATCCTTTTGATGCACAAACACAAATACTTTTGTCTCTCTCTGCCTGGGTCTCTCTGGGTAAGTGGAAAGGATGCCTCCATCCACTGAAGTCAGATCGGAATATAAATGACTAAATCACAATTGGCAATTAAACAATGAGCAATCGTAACCTAGAATGACAATGCTGGTAATTACACATTAAATGCAAAGAACAAAGTGGGTTTCACACATTTTGAGCTACAAATATGTGTGTGAGTTTTGTCTATTGTTCCTGTGTGTGTTTGCTGCATTTTGACTTCTCAAATGATTCATGCAGCCACCACCATTGCTTTAGAGTTTATTTATGAAATATGTAATATTCACATCATGCACATCTACGTGTGTCCCCCTTCACCCCCAGTAACGTCTAACTGGGAAGCTTTACTTTAGCTGTTTCTTATGCTAATAGCACCAACCCCTTCCCATCTCCCCTTCTGTTTGTTTATTTTGCTGAGCGTGCACTGGATAGCCCCGGGCGAGAGGGAGAGGAAAGGAGACGGAGAGGACTTCAGTCAGTGACAGGAGGACAGGCACGCGGGTCGGCAGGAGGACAGACACGGGCGGGAGGGCGGTGGGATATGGGGGATATAAGGAAATGTAGTCCGTGTGGATAGTTTACCTTTGGGCTGGCCAGCGGGCCCGTGGTCTCTGCCTCCTGAGAGGCCTCGGCCTCAGTGGCCAGGATGTGGGCTTTGATGGCGTCCAGAGTCCGCAGCATCCAGCTGTGCTGGCGGCGGATCTGCCTCTGGAGTTGCTGCCACTGGTGTACGACCATCTGGAGCATGTCCCTCAGGCCTATAATGATAGACAATAGAGAGAGAGAAAGAGTCTGGATTAGCCACGACCTTTGAACTTACTTTCATTCTGACCCACCCACCCTCCTATAATCCTTCATTCACTGATGTACTGGTATTTATCATTATTATTATTATTATTATTGTTATATACCTGTACCATGTCATGTTTATTAGTCTTTTAAATGTGAGTGAAGTAATTGCTCTTTATTTGATATGATCACGAATTCTTCAGTGGTCCACTTTGCTCTCTCTAACCTGAACACAGATGCGTATGTGATCTGTCATACAGTATGCCAACTAATGTACAGTATATGAACACACCAGTATGTGTGCTGCATGAGATGAGTAGCTGGTTTAGAGTTAAATCCCTCCCACAACACACTGCGTCCATCTGCAGAACCATCAGTGTTCCTCCAGCCCTGTCTGTCTCTCTACCAGCAGGACACTGTCCCAGCAGCCATGATTCACACAAATCCTGTTTGAACAAAGTGATCAAATCAAGATGAATGAGCCAAGGCAGAATGTGACCCTGTAATCCACGCACGCACACACACTATCTATCTAGTGACTGGCTGCTCAACAATGTCACACACCGCTCATACCTATGGAATGATCATGAGTGATCTGCAGAGTTGCTAGGAAACCAGGTATTAGTGTCTGCAGTGCAGGAAGTAAGGGGATAGATTTGCTGGCTGGCTGGCTGACTGGCTGGAAGCTTTAGGTGAATAATCGGCCCAGCAGAGGGGAGAAAACGTCTGGAAGATGGCCTCTAACTCAGGCCCTGCTGTTTCTAATTCCACCTATCTTCATAAACACAGCACCTCCCTCAATCGCTCCCTCTCTTTTTCTATCGCTCTTACTCCCTCATCATGACCCTGGCCGTGACCCCACTCTCCGAGGGTGTCTCGGGGAGTTGGAATATGAAAATAAACCACATTTCCAATTCACACGTGTATTATACAAACTTGTACATGTGTTAAGTAGGACAAATCAAATATAAGCGCCCACAAAATTAATATTATATACAGCGCCTCCCTCCCTCACTTTTTCTCTCTCCTACTCGCTCGCTTCAAATACACAGCGCTGCGCTCCCTCTCCTCTTTCCACCTCTCCTCTATCTTTTCTCGACCCAGTCACAAGCACCAATCACTCCCAGCCTGTCCGAACTCACAATCCATTGCAGATACAATACCATTGGTAATGTATGTTGGAAAAAGCTGTTTCTTTCCCCCCTTCCCCTTGCTTGAGAAGCAGTTACTTTAAGATGTATACATTCTGAAGGTCAGTATGTTAATATAAACATTAATAATAAATGAGAGGGTTGCGAGCAGTGAGAGCCGTACTGTGGTAGAGGATGATTTCCAGCAGCTGCCTGCCTTCCTCCACTACACAGTCTTTCAGGGAGCAGTGACTGTCCACGTTCAACTTGAAGCTCTGCAACACAGATTACAAAACGTTAACACAGTCTTTCAGGGAGCAGTGACTGTCCACGTTCAACTTGAAGCTCTGCAACACAGATTACAAAACATTAACACAGTCTTTCAGGGAGCAGTGACTGTCCACGTTCAACTTGAAGCTCTGGGAAAATAAATAAACATAAATATGGGTTGTATTTACAATGGTGTTTGTTCTTCACTGGTTGCCCTTTTCTTGTGGTATTTCACCCAATAGATATGGGTGTTTATCAAAATTGGATTCGTTTTTTTACCTAAATCTTTGTGGGTCTGTGTAATCTGAGGGATATATGTGTTTCTAATATGGTCATACATTTGGTTAGGAAGTGCAGCTCAGTTTCCACCTAATTTTGTGGGCAGTGAGCACGTAGCCTGTCTTCTCGAGAGCCAGGTCTGCCTACGTCGACCTTACTCAATAGCAAGGCTATGCTCACTGACTCTGTACATAGTCAAAGCTTTCCTTCATATTGGTTCTGTCACAGTGGTCAGGTATTCTGCCACTGTGTACTCTCTGTTTAGGGCCAAATAGCATTCTAGTTTGCTCTATTTTTTGTTGATTCTTTCCAATGTGTCAAGTAATGATATTTTTATTTTCTTATGATTTGGTTGAGTCTCTCTCTCTCTGAACATCACAACAACAACAAAAAGTCCCAGTCCCCACATCATACAAACATCTGACACAACCTCCAAGCACCCTTCATAATTCCTCAAGCTGTGCTACACTCGACTTATTACATCACATTCCTCTCCACTTCCCTCTACAGTATCTTTACCATCTAACCTGAAATATTGGGACATTAAAGATCTGTATCTGTAAAAAACTATCCAACATACAGAAATCCAACATACAGAAATCCAACATACAGAAATCCAACATAGGCTACTGAGTTGTTTTATTTAAAGGGATGATTCACATTCAGAGAGAGATAATATGTATACAGTATATACAGTACCAGTCAAAAGTTTGGACACACCTACTACTCATTCCAGGGTTTTTGTTTATTTTTACTATTTTCTACATTGTAGAATAGTGAAGACGTAAAAACTATGAAATAACATGTGTAATCATGTAGTAACCAACCAAAAAAAAGTATTAAACAAATCAAAATATATTTTATATTTGAGATTCTTCAAAGTATCTCTCAACCAGCTTCATTAGGTAATCACCTGGAATTCATTTCAATTAACAGGTGTGCCTTGTTAAAAGTTAAGTTGTGGAATTTCTTCTTAATGCGTTTGAGCCAATCAGTTATGTTGTGACAAGGTAGGGGTGGTATACAGAAGATATCCCTATTTGGTAAAAGACCAAGTCCATATTATGGCAAGAACAGCTCAAATAAGTAAAGAGAAATGACAGTCCAGCATTACTTTAAAACATGAAGGTCAGTCAATATGGGAAATTTCAAGAACTTTGAAAGTTTCTTCAAGTGCAGTCACAAAAACCACCAAGCGCTATGATGAAACTGGCTCTCGTGAGGACCGCCACAGGAAAGACCCAGAGTTACCTCTGCTGCAGAGGATACGTTCATTAGAGTTAACAGCACCTCAGAATGCCGCCCAAATAAATGTTCAAGTAACAGACACATCTCAACAACTGTTCAGAGGAGACTGCGTGAATTAGGCCTTCATGGTCGAATTGCTGCAAAGAAACCACTACTAAAGGACACCAATAAGAAGAAGAGACTTGCTTGGGCCAAGAAACAAGCAATGGACATTAGACTGGTGGAAATCTGTCCTTAAGCACGCAGCCAAGACAACACAGGAGAGGCTTTGGAATATGTCTCTGAATGTCCTTGAGTGGCCCAGCCAGAGCCCAGACTTGAATCCGATCTCTGGAGAGACCTGAAAATAGCTGTGCAGCAACGCTCCCCATCCAACCTGACAGAGCTTGGGAGGATCTGCAGAGAAGAATGGGAGGACTACCCAAATACAGGTGTGCCAAGCTTGTAACGTCATACCCAAGAAGACGTGAGGCTGTAATCGTAGCCAAAGGTGCGTCAACAAAGTGCTGAGTAAAGGATATGATACTTATGTAAATGTGATATTTTTTTGTAAAGTTTAAAAAAAAACATTTGCAAACATTTCTGAAAACCCATTTTGGCTTTGCCATTATGGGGTATGGGGCATTGTGTGTAGATTGATAAAGAAAAAGTCAAGGGGTCTGAATACTTTCCCGAATGCACTGTATATATAAAATAATGAGAGAACGGGGACCTGGAGGAGGGGGATGGGATATGCTGTTGAAGATGTTATGAGTGGTTGGGGGGTGGAGGGTGAATAAAGAGGGGGGGGGGCTGAGGAATCCCAGGGGAGTGATGCAGTGAGGTGCTTGGAGTCATCTTCACCTTAGATTGTCATCTCCTTAGATCTTGGGCCGGCCTGTTGCTGGCGATTAGGACCCGGTCTGATCTGACCAGCGTGCTGAAGGTGTGCCGTGACAACACAGCATTGGCTAAATGCTTCTGACGGCCTGCCACCGAGAGCAAGTAGAGGAGTACTGAATGAGGCACGGCTCTACTTCACTGGGCAGAATGGATGAAGGGGAATGGGACACCTAGCTCAATAAGTAACTAGAAGATGCCCTCGGTGACTCACTCTAACGCTGATCCAGGAACAGCCAAAATGTAGTTGTTCACACTCATAGCATGGCTCCGTGTGAAATGGTACCCTATTCCTTATATAGTTTGCCATATCCCCTATATAGTGCACTACTTTTGAAAGTAAGCCTATCCCAAACCATTCAGAGTTAATGGCTAACCTTAATATTTTAGACTCAATGCCTAAACTTAACTCTAACCTTAATCTGGAGTTAATGGCTAAACTTAACCTTAAACACTTTGAAATGTGGCATTTGAGAAATGCTGAATTAGGTCAATCTGATTTTAGTTTTTTTGCACCTTACTTGTGGAATAATCTCCAAAACTCTCTAAAATTGGAGTTGGTGTTTGTTTTATAGGATTGTGTTTCGCTTTTGGTGTATTGATGTGTATAGTGATGTTTGATATAGGGCTCATCTGTAAAAGAGACCTTGGTCTCAGCACGACTCCCGGTCAAAATAAAGGCTATTATAAAAAAAAAAGTGCACCAATTCAAAAGTAGTGCATCATATAGGGAATAAGGTGCCATTTGGGACGCACACTGCAAGGCTCTGAGTGGATTAAGCTGGGGGCAAGGGAGGGTTGTCACCAATTTGACACCTCTAGATGTACAACAGCAGGGATAGGCGAGTAGATTAATTCACGGGTTGTTTTTTTGGGGAGCCGGAAAATAATTATAATAGTTTGTATACTTCAAACTGACCACAACTAAGCTCAAAAATAGATTGTATTTGAAAAGAACTAGAATTTCATACCTCCATTACATTGATACACGATGACGTCTCTTTTTTTCTGTGGGAATACTTGGGAACAGATTTCCTAAATTAAACTTATTTTATGCTTAACTGATTTGAGTCTTTTTAAAAACATTGCTAAAATGGCCAAAAGAAATCCCCCGCGGGCCGACCACTGTGCTACAGTATACAGTTCCTGGATTTGGAGCCCCTCGCTCCTCTCAGGCTCAGGTGAGAGGACTGTCATCCCCACATCACATCACACCACACATACAGACAGACAGGGCAGGGACGTCATCTCACTGAAACAGAGGGAAGGACAGAGGGAGAGAGGGAAGAACCAACCCACACAAACACACAACATTAAAGAGGTTAAAGAGGTGAGCTGGGAGGTAGGAAGGCTAAGGTAGGAAAAGTATTGGCTCACTCAAGCCAGAGGGGGAGATACCTGGCTACTGTCAAAATAGTAACAGACTAAAATGTGACCTGCAAGGCATTTTATCTCCAATTCTATTTGATCAGATAATTTTTTGTGTTGGCATTACCATATTTCTGAGTAGCGTATCGTATAACTAAATGGGATGACATTGAGATCTGACATTGAAATACCAATTTCAAAGCAGCCGGCTGCAATTGTATTTAATTTAATCAGTAGGGCCTTTGTAATAATGATTATCCAATAGCACTTTTTACAAAAGTGGTGCTTGAGAGAAAGGGAGACAGAGAGAGAGAGAAGGGGGCTGTATCTAACTTCCTGTGTATTCTATCTGTGTATTAAGGGGTTTGACACCCACTGGCGAGTGCCCTCCCACCCACCCCTCTCTCTCTATAACTATGGGCCTCTTGTCCTGACTGTTCATTTGCCACCATTGCAGAGTGGTGTCGTTAATGTGATTTAAAGAGCTGGATCGGCCATCAAGCTCAATCAATAGCCATTTCATTTCACGCCATCGGCCCGGGCTCACAGACATCTCGTTACCGCTCTCACAGGGGCACCGGAAAGAGGCTCCCGCTCGGCCCGGGCTCACAGACCTCTCGTTACCGCTCTCACAGGGCACCGGAAAGAGGCTCCCGCTCGGCCCGGGCTCACAGACCTCTCGTTACCGCTCTCACAGGGGCACCGGAAGGAGGCTCCCGCTCGGCCGGGCTCACAGACATCTCTTTACCGCCTCTCACAGGGGCACCGGAAAGAGGCTCTCCCGCTCGGCCCGGGCTCACAGACATCTCGTTACCGCTCTCACAGGGGCCACCGGACAGATAAGAGGCAGCCCTCCTTAATCGGCCGCGGCTCACAGACCTCTCGTTACCGCTCTCACAGGGGCACCGGAAAGAGGCGCCCGCTCGGCCCGGCTCACAGACCTCTCGTTACCGCTCTCACAGGGGCACCGGAAAGAGGCGCCCCGCTCGGCCCGGGCTCACAGACATCTCGTTACCGCTCTCACAGGGGCACCGGAAAGATGCTCCCGCTCGCCCGGGCCACGACATCTCGTTAAAACCTCTCTCAAGGGGCAACGGAAAGAGGCGCCCGCTCGCCTCGGGCTCACAGACATCCTTACCACCCCGCTCTCGACAAGGGCACGGAAAGAGGGCCCGCTCGCCAAGATAACAGACATCTCGTTACCGCGTCGCACATGGGCACCGGAAAGAGGCGGGGGGTTTCACCCGCTCGGCCTCGGCTCACAGACATCCTCGTTACCGCTCTCACAGGGGCACCGGAAAGAGGGCTCCCGCTCGGCCCGGGCTCACAGACATCCGTTACCGCTCTCACAGGGGCACCGGAAAGAGGCTCCCGCTCGGTCCGGCTCACAGACATCTCGTTACCGCTCTCACAGGGGCACCGGAAAGAGGCTCCCCGCTCGGCCCCGGCTCACAGACATCTCGTTACCGCTCTCACAGGGGCACCGGAAAGAAGCGCAGCTCGCCGCCTCGCTAAGCTAGACTCATTCAACCTCCCTCCACCCCCAATGCTACGTGCCAGCTGCAGCCCAAGACCAAACATCGAATTGGGAGCAGCTCCCCTCCACTCCCCTCCCTGGAGCAGGGGGTGACTGAGGAAAACAAGTGTGCCTAGCAGGGCCCGTCTCAATCAATACTAACATGTAGTAATGTTTTATTGGGAAGGGCTTCACATCTTCCTTCCATCAAGATGACAAACTTGGCTGCCTGTTCCACAACAAACCTCTGATACTGATAGAGATATACAGTATATATACACAGAGTTTTGTACAAGATTAGGGATAAAAATACAAATGCATGTGTACTGGGTGTTAGTGTTGTTGGCATGAAGAACAGAGTATACACATGTTTATATAGGTATATAATTATGCAGAGATGCACTCAGCAGGGAGCTATGCAGAGGCATATTGGCTGGTCTCTCTGGATGTATGCAAAGTGTGTGTACGTGTGTGTCTGTCTGTTTGCGCATGTGTGTATGTGTTTGTGTGCACTTGCACATATGTTTGCTGTTGAGAGTGTGAGGACTTGTCAGGAAGCAGCACGTCTCTTTGTTTGTATTCATATGCAGTTATGTACTGTGCACGTTGTTGCATGTGAGCGCATGAGAGAGGGAGAGAGACAGTGTGTGTGACAGTGTGTGTGTGTCACCAGGTGTGTCTCCAGGTAGAGCTTGAGGCTGTCCATTTCAGCTTTGGGTGGCGTCCAGTTCTCTGTGGTCTCCAGGGCTTCCCTCAGCCAGCAGATAAACTCATCTAGTTTTTTCACAAAGCCCTGAGAGAGAAAGAGAAAGAGAAAGAGCAAGCGAAAGAGAGAGAGAAAGAGAGAGTCAACCTACAGCAGCAACTCTGGTGTTATTCTTGTTATTGTTATGTAATATTTCATCCCTTGAGTTAAAACAACCAACTTTAGGGTGAATTGAGGGTATACACAGTACACATCAGTTTATACACACAAACAATGGGTTGATGGGGAAGATTTCCCATTAGTAACATTGCCCTTGATCAGCTAGAGGTGCTTAGTCAAAGAGGGGATGAGAGGCTCGCTGTGTGGTGTGTGACTACTGCCATCCGCTGGTGAAGAAAGGCATTGACTTCATTAATTACTACCTCAGATCCAGTGTTCACCCCCTGGTGTACAGTGTATGGATGCAGTAAAGCTTCACTCATTGTTCGGTGTTGGGTAATTCATGGCCCCAGAATTCAACATGATTATATTTCTCTCATTCTCCATGGCAGGCCTCCTGCTCATTATGTGACAGTGATGAAAATCCAAAATATTGATTTAAATGACCTCTTTTCAGATGTGGATAGAGCCCCAGTATGTATGTTTGCAGGGTCTGAGGCAGGGTCTTGGATTAAAGGCAGAGCTGGCAGGCTGGCACACAGGGTGTAGTATCAGTACCATCCTATTACCAGGGCCTGGATGGCGATAATAGTATAGTGGGCATAGCCAGGACCTTGCTCAGTCACTAACAAATACTCTCCCTCCTGCTCAATCTTCCTCTTTACCCCTCTCCCTTTTCCACCATAAAAAATATATTGCATTAATGTCTTGACTGTGTGCAGGCTAGTCGTAAGCAGGCCATATTAGCCAGTGAGATATGCACATTACAGACACTGAGACTAGAACACAATTCCCCAGGACAAGGACATTATATGCGTTTCCTTTTCATCCTCCCTCTCCACCAGTAAAGCTTTCAACCAAGATGAATACACAGCCCCTGGTGACAACAACCAAGATGAATACACAGCCCCTGGTGACAACAACCAAGATGAATACACAGCCCCTGGTGACAACAACCAAGATGAATACACAGCCCCTGGTCACAGCAGCATTAACGGCAGGGCTTAGCTTGTCACAGAATGGGTTTATGGGCCAATGTAATGCGCCAGGCAGGCAGGAGGAAAAGCGTATGAATAACATGAATGAGCAACATCCCTTCTCTTCCCATCCATCCCCTCTAAACTTCTCTCAGGGAAAAAGAGAGAAAGACAGGTGGAGAGTAGAAAAAGGAAGACTGAAAAAAGACAGCGGTATAGAGGGACAGCGAAAGAGCAAGAAAGAGTGAGAGACAGAGAGGGATAGAGGGAAGGAAGGCTCTGCTCGTCCGTGGCGTCATACTTGACTAGGCCCCTGAGAAACCCCCAGTAGAACCTTCAGCTGCCAGCTAGCTGTCTGTTGCCATGAGGATGAAGTCATCTCCAGAGGCCCGCATGCTAATGTATTCAATCACCTCCGTGTGTGACACATATCATCTCAGGTGGCGCGCCTGGCTGCCTCTCTCTCAGCCCCATAGCCTGGCTGCCTCTCTCTCAGCCCCATAGCCTCACAGTCTAGCTGCCTCTCTCTCAGCCCCATAGCCTCACAGCCTGGCTGCCTCTCTCTCAGCCCCATAGCCTCACAGCCTGGCTGCCTCTCTCTCAGCCCCATAGCCTCACAGCCTGGCTGCCTCTCTCTCAGCCCCATAGCCTCACAGCCTGGCTGCCTCTCTCTCAGCCCCATAGCCTCACAGCCTGGCTGCCTCTCTCTCAGCCCCATAGCCTCACAGCCTAGCTGACTCTCTCATAGCCTCAGCCTCTCTCTCAGCCCCATAGCCTCACAGCCTGGCTGCCTCTCTCTCAGCCCCATAGCCTCACAGCCTGGCTGCCTCTCTCTCAGCCCCATAGCCTCACAGCCTGGCTGCCTCTCTCTCAGCCCCATAGCCTCACAGCCTAGCTGACTCTCTCATAGCCTCAGCCTCTCTCTCAGCCCCATAGCCTCACAGCCTGGCTGCCTCTCTCTCAGCCCCATAGCCTCACAGCCTAGCTGACTCTCTCATAGCCTCAGCCTCTCTCTCAGCCCCATAGCCTCACAGCCTGGCTGACTCTCTCTCAGCCACATAGCCTCACAGCCTGGCTGCCTCTCTCTCAGCCCCATAGCATCACAGCCTGGCTGCCTCTCCCTCAGCCCCATAGCCTCACAGCCTGGCTTCCTCTCTCTCAGCCCCATAGCCTCACAGCCTGGCTGCCTTTCTCTCAGCCCCATAGCCTCACAGCCTAGCTGACTCTCTCATAGCCTCAGCCTCTCTCTCAGCCCCATAGCCTCACAGCCTGGCTGCCTCTCTCTCAGCCCCATAGCCTCACAGCCTAGCTGACTCTCTCATAGCCTCAGCCTCTCTCTCAGCCCCATAGCCTCACAGCCTGGCTGACTCTCTCTCAGCCCCATAGCCTCACAGCCTGGCTGCCTCTCTCTCAGCCCCATAGCATCACAGCCTGGCTGCCTCTCCCTCAGCCCCATAGCCTCACAGCCTGGCTTCCTCTCTCTCAGCCCCATAGCCTGGCTGCCTCTCTCTCAGCCCCATAGCCTCACAGCCTAGCTGCCTCTCTCTCAGCCCCATAGCCTCACAGCCTAGCTGCCTTTCTCTCAGCCCCATAGCCTCAAGCCTGGCTGCCTCTCTCTCAGCCCCATAGCCTCACAGCCTAGCTGACTCTCTCATAGCCTCAGCCTCTCTCTCAGCCCCATAGCCTCATAGCCTGGCTGCCTCTCTCGCAGCCCCATAGCCTCACAGCCTAGCTGACTCTCTCATAGCCTCAGCCTCTCTCTCAGTCCCAGCTTCAGCCTCTCTGTTAGACATAGCCCAAGGACAGCAGAGGAGAGAATGTGCTAATCCTCTGATTGTATGGAACCCATGGAGATGTCTGATTGGTAAATACATTTAATCCTATGTAATCGCCAAAGTGGCAACCTAAGCATCTAACAATCAGTAACAACCATTGGAAAGATACATGGCTGGTAGTACATTACAGAACTATAACAGCAAGCATTTGATTTCAATGAATTGTTTTCAATGCATGAAATGTTTGCACTGCATATGCAACAAAATGCTGTTCTATTTTTTATGTAGGCACTGTAGACCAGACAAATATGAATTATCTCACAGTCGTCATTCTCCATTCCTGCCAGGAGGTGGCATTAAAACCACACTGTGCTATTCAGGCTTTACCAACAGGAGAGAATCCACTGTGTGGCTCACTGACAGACTGTGGAGATAAATAGTCAAAAGACTGAGTCTGCCTCTCAAAATGGCACCATATTCCCTATTTAGTGCACTACTTTTGACCAGGACCCCATAATGCTCTGGTCAAATGAAGTGCACCATATAAGGAATATTGTGTCATTTGGGACAAACAGAGTATTTTCATGGCATAATAGCTACAGTGTAAAACTACAGATAATATTTGATCATATATAGTGGAGAATGTTGATGCTAAAGGATTATACAATACTAGTTATGTCTAGGTAGTATTTATAGGCTGGTTCATAGTAACTCTACTATCATTGACATTGTCCTGGAGACTGTGGAACAAGTGTCAGACAGACATCCCTGTGATGGCATGGCAGGATACCATGGAGTCATTCAGGACCGAGGCTCATCAGGGCTGAGGTTCTGTCACGATCGTCGTATGGAGGGGACCAAAGCGCAGCGTGGTGTGAATACATTCTTTTTTATTGAATGAAGAACATTTAAACAAAAAAACGATAAAGACGACCGTGACCGCTATATAAACACTGTGCTAACATGCTACATAACATAGACAATAACCCACGAAATACCCAAAGAAGATGGCTGCCTAAATATGGTTCCCAATCAGAGACAATAAACACCTGCCTCTAATTGAGGCAACCATAGACCTACAAAAACACCTAGATGGAATCAACCCCATTAATCTACAAAACCCCTAGACAGTGCGAAAACCCTAGATGAGACAAAACACCCATACCACCCTCGTCACACCCTGACCTAACCAAAATATATAAAGAAAAGAAAGAATACTCAGGTCAGGGCGTGACAGGTTCACTGACTATGGAGAATATAATATCACTACTTACTGTATGTGTTAAAGAATGGAGTGAGTGTGTGTCTCTCTCTCTCTCTCCAAATAATACATTAGCACCCAGCTCCTTCATAGATTTGATTACATGCTCTTCATTATTTACCTAATGGTCTAATTGCATTACATGTGGATGAGAAACATGAACATGAGAGGGATGCAGGAGAAGGTTGCAGTGAATTGGTCAGTAGTTGAGGTTATTCTATGTGAGAGTAGAGAGAAGACCAGGGAGCGATGTGTTTCACTAAGCTTTTAATGTGCTAGCTGGCACTGGTTTTCGCTTTTTAATATCTCTGAATGTACTCTGTAGCTCACCTGCGTTCTTCTCTTTCTACAATAAGAATTGGATCAGAGCATACAGGTATGCAGCATGCTGAATGATCCTCAAAAGCAGGTTAGGCCATCTATGATGTATAGGTATTCAAAACTTGTCACAACCTTAATCCTCAGTCTGGCATGCTATGTGACATTGGAGGAAACCCGTCCTTGTTGTGTACTAATGCCGTATTACCATATGCAAGACGACAACAACGATTCATCTGTTCATAAATCACTTAATCAATACTGTAGCTGTCAGTATACAGCTGACCTTTGAAGATGTGTTGACATGCAAATGCATATTGACACCATCATTATGAACCAGAATGAATTAGCAACACTGTCTAGTTTGGGAATACATTAACTTTGGAGTCAATCGAGTGCTGGTAAAATGACCGTATAACCACATAAAAGACGGTTATGGATGAATAACGCCATGAAAATGTAAAAAACCATCACAATTGTTAAGAAGTGATAGTGAGTTCACCATCCCTTTCGCCCTCAGAACTGCCTCAATTGGTTGGGGCATGGACTCTACAGTTGTGTCAAGTTGGCTGGATGTCCTTTGGGTGGTGGACCATTCTTGATACACACGGGAAACTGTTGTGTGAAAAACCCAGTAGTGTTGCAGTTCTTGACACAAAACGGTGCACCTGTCACCTACTAGCATACCCTGTTCAAAGGCACTTAAATCTTTAGTCTTGCAAATTCACCCTCTGAATGGCACACACACAATCCATGTCTCAATTGTCTGAAGGATAAAAAATCATTCTTTAACCCGTTTCCTCGCCTTCATCTGCACTGATTAAAGTGGATATAACAGGTGACATCAATAAGGGATCAAAGCTTCACCTGGTCAGTCTGTCATGGAAAGAGCAGTTGTTCATAATGTTTTGTACACTCAGACCCCTTCCACATTTTGTTACGTTGCAGACTTATTCTAAAATGGATTAAATTAAATATTTTCCTCATCAATCTACACACAATACCCCATAATGACAAAGCAAAAACGTGTTTTGTACATAGTGGTTAGAGCATTGGACTTGTAACCAAAAGGTTGCAAGATCAAATCCCCGAGCTAACATTGGCCGTGGGATGTTCAAAGTTACAGATATTTCTTTTATAACTGAACCCTGATCTGTACTTCTCAACAACTTTGTCCCTGACCTGTTTGTAGAGCTCCTTGGTCTTCATGGTGCCACTTGCTTAGTGGTGCCACTTGCTTAGTGCTGTTACTTGCTTAGTGCTGTTACTTGCTTAGTGGTGTTGCAGTCTCTTGGTCTTTCAGAACAGGTGTATATATACTGAGATCATGTGACAGATCATGTGCCACTTAAACTGCACACAGGTGGACTTTATTTAACTAATTATGTGACTTCTGAAGGTATTTGGTTGCACCAAATCGTATTTAGGAGCTTCATAGCAAAGGGGGTGAATACATATGCGCGCACTACTTTTCAGTTTTACATTTTTTTAAACATTTTTGAAACAAGTAAAAAAATATATTTCACTTCACCAATTGGACTATTTTGTATATGTCCATTATATGAAATCCAAATAAAAATACATGTAAATTACAGGTTGTAATGCAACAAAATAGGAAAAACACCAAGGGGGATGAATACTTTTGCAAGGCACTGCAACTACGCAAATAAATGAAGAACAAATTCTTATTTACAAAGACAGCCTACCCCGGCCAAACCCGGACGATGTGGGCCAATTGTGCGCCGCCCTATGGGACTCATGGCCGGGTGTGATTCAGCCTGGATTTGAACCAGGGACTGTAGTGATGCCACTTGCACTGAGATGCAGAGCCTAAGAGCGCTGGGCCACTCGGGAGCCCCCGTATCTGGGGAAGGGTAACAAAAAATGTCTGCAGCATTGAAGGTCCCCAAGAGCACAGTGGTCTCCATCATTCTTAAATGGAAGAATTTTGGAACCACCAAGACTCTTCCCTAGAGGTGACCTGGTCAAACTGAACAATAGGGGGAGAAGGGCCTTGGTCAGGGAGGTGACCAAGAACCCGATGGTCACTGAAAGAGCTCCAGAGTTCCTCTTTGGAGATGGGAGAACCTTGCAGAAGGACAACCATCTCTGCAGCACTCCACCAATCAGGCTTTTATGGTAGAATGGCCAAACGAAGGCCACTCCTCAGTAAAAGGCACACGACAGCCCGCTTGGAGTTTTCCAAAAAGCAAGATTCTCTGGTCAGATGAAAGCAAGATTGAACTGTTTGGTCTGAATGCCAAGTGTCACATCTGGTTGAAACCAGGCACCGCTCATCACCTGACCAATACCATCCCCTACGGTGAAGCATGGTGGTGACAGCAGCATGCTGTGGGGAAGTCTTCAGCAGCAGGGACTGGGAGACTAGTCAGGATTGAGGGAAACATGAATGGATCAACGGACAGAGAGATCCTTGATGAAAACCTGATCTACAGCTCTCAGAACTTAAGACAGGGTTGGAGGCTCACCTTCCAACAGGACAACTAAGCCCACAGCCAAGACAACGCAGGAGAGGCTTTGGGACAAGTCTCTGAATGTCCTTAATTGGCCCAGCCAGAGACTTGAACCGGATCGAACATCTCTGGAGAGACCTGAAAATAGTTGTGCAGCAACGCTCCCCATCCAACCTGACAGAGTTTGAGAGGATCTGCAGAGAAGAATGGGGTGAACTCCCCAAATAGAGGTGTGCCAAGCTTGTAGCGTCATAGCCAAGAAGACTCGGGGCTGTATTCACTGCCAAAGGTGCTTCAACAAAGTACTAGTCTGAATACTTATGTAAATGTGATATTTCAATATTTTTATACATTTGCACAAATTTCAAAAATTCAGTTTTTGCTTTGCAATTATGGGGTATTGTGTGTAGATTGATAAGGGAAAAATTGTTTCATCCATTTTAGGATAAGGCAGTAATGCAACAAAATGTGGAAAAAGTGAAGGGGTCTGAATACTTTCCGAATGCAAATTATGGTGGGAAAAAAGTATTTTGTCACCTACAAACAAGCAAGATTTCTGGCTCTCACAGACCTGTAACTTCTTCTTTAAGAGGCTCCTCTGTCCTACACTCGTTACCTGTATTAATGGAACCTGTTTGAACTTGTTATCAGTATAAAAGACACCTGTCCACAACCTCAAACAGTCACACTCCAAACTCCACTATGGCCAAGACCAAAGAGCTGTCAAAGGACACCAGAAACAAAATTGTAGACCTGCACCAGGCTGGGAAGACTGAATCTGCAATAGGTAAGCAGCTTGGTTTGAAGAAATCAACTGTGGGAACAATTATTAGGAAATGGAAGACATACAAGACCACTGATAATCTCCCTCGATCTGGGGCTCCACGCAAGATCTCACTCCGTGGGGTCAAAATGATCACAAGAACGGTGATCAAAAATCCCAGAACCACACGGGGGGACCTAGTGAATGACCTGCAGAGAGCTGGGACCAAAGTAACAAAGCCTACCATCAGTAACACACTACGCCGCCAGGGACTCAAATCCTGCAGTGCCAGACGTGTCCCCCTGCTTAAGTCAGTACATGTCCAGGCCTGTCTGAAGTTTGCTAGGGAGCATTTGGATGATCCAGAAGAAGATTGGGAGAATGTCATATGGTCAGATTAAACCAAAATATAACTTTTTGGTAAAAACTCAACTAGTCATGTTTGGAGGACAATGAATGCTGAGTTGCATCCAAAGAACACCATACCTACTGTGAAGCATGGCGGTGAAAACAACATGCTTTGGGGCTGTTTTTCTGCAAAGGGACCAGGACGACTGATCCGTGTAAAGGAAAGAATGAATGGGGCCTTTATCGTGAGATTTTGAGTGAAAACCTCCTTCCATCAGCAAGGGCATTGAAGATGAAACGTGGCTGGGTCTTTCAGCGTGACAATAATCCCAAACACACCGCCCGGGCAACGAAGGAGTGGCTTCGTAAGAAGCATTTCAAGGTCCTGGAGTGGCCTAGCCAGTCTCCAGATCTCAACCCCATAGAAAATCTTTGGAGGGAGTTGAAAGTCCGTGTTGCCCAGCAACAGCCCCAAAACATCACTGCTCTAGAGGAGATCTGCATGGAGGAATGGGCCAAAATACCAGCAACAGTGTGTGAAAACCTTGTGAAGACTTGTCATTGCCAACAAAAGGTATATAACAAAGTATTGAGATAAACTTTTGTTATGGACCAAATACTTATTTTCCACCATAATTTGCAAATTAATTAATTAAAAATCTTACAATGTGATTTTCTGGATTTTTTTCTCATTTTGTCTGTCATATTTGAAGTGTACCTATGATGAAAATTACAGGCCTCTCTCATCTTTTTAAGTGGGAGAACTTGCACAATTGGTGGCTGACTACTGTATGTTAGAATGATATTCATTGACTACAGCTCAGGGTTCAACACCATAGTGCCCTCAAAGCTCAGTAAGATAAGGACCCTGAGACAAAACACCTCCCCCTGCAACTGGATCCTGGACTTCCTGACGGGCCACCCCCAGGTGGTAAGGGTAGGAAGCAACACATCCGCCACGCTGATCCTCAACAGGGGGCCCCACAGGGGTACGTGCTCAGTCCCTTATTGTGGACTACAGGAAAAGGAGGGCTGAGCACTCCCCCATTCTCATCAACAGGGCTGTAGTGGAGCAGGTTTAGAGCTTCAAGTTCCTTGGCGTCCACATCACCAACAAACTAACATGGTCCAACACCGTAAGACAGTCGTGAAGAAGGCACGACAAAACCTATTCTCCCTCAGGAGACTGAAAAGATACTTTGAAGAATCTCAAATATAAAATATATTTTGATTTGTTTAACACTTTTTTGGTCACTACATGATTCAATATGTGTTATTTCATAGGTTTGATGTCTTCACTATTATTCTACAATGTAGAAAATAGCAAAAATAAAGAAAAACCCTTGAATAAGTATGTGTCCAAACTTTGATCTGGTACAGTTTATGTGTATACTGTATGTGTTTATGTGTGTATATGTGTGTGGTTTTTTTGTGGAACGAACAGCTGACTGAAGACGAGATGGCCGGGCATTCAAGATTTTGAGTCTGTTTTGTCCGTAACATGGACTCTTAAAAACGTGATGAAACTTTGTTTCTCCTTGCTGAAACAAGCAAAATAGTATTTGGTTGACTAGGCAACACCTCGCACAATGCATCAGCATCTGCACACATAGAGATAGAATAAAATTAAACAGGTTTGGAACCTCTAACCCTGGCAATTTGACTGGTAAACTCATGGTCAGTGTTATCCGGGATCCTTGGGACATCCCGACCCTAACCATAACCATTTTAAAATGTCAACTTCAATGGGATAGGGACGTCCCAAGGATTCCGGACAGCACAGACCTTAAACTCAAGGGTACACTCGCAATGGCTGCCTGGTAATGTGACGCAATAATAATGTAGAAAGTTCATTAAAAATGATTTGAACTGATGTGGCTCATGCAATGTAATGTATGTTTTTGAAATGTAAGTAGAGTTTTATCAACACATCAAAGCACATATTTTAGCATGTATTTTACTTCCTTCTTTGCCCAATATGGGTACACTCGCAATGGCCTCCAGTCCACTAGGGATGAGAACAGTTATTCGAACACTCGAACTGACATTAATATTCAACTACTTGTGTGAGTATTACTTTTTACACCCCAAAAATGTAGAGGCCGATTTTAACACAGAAAAGGCTTTTCTACATATGTTTGTTTTGCAACTTGTGGACAAAATCTTTACAGCAGTTATCAACTATGACTACGCTCTTGGCATCTTTTTGATTTATTCAAAGCGTTTGACACAGTTGATCATGAAATATTACTTTCTTAATTGTATTAATACTATTTTCATTATTATTCAAATAATTGGTTATATAGTTATAGAGAACAATGTGTTTATGCAAACGTTTAGGCATCTACCAGGGCCAAGATACCCTGTCGGGTGACACAGGGTTGGATGATTGAACCATTGTTATTCCTAATCTAACCCTGCTGTCTTCTAGTTCACCATACGAACTATATAAATAGCCCTGCTGCTGTGTCTTCTACTAAACTATATCAATGACCTTGCTGCTGTGTCTTCTACTAAACTATATCAATGACCTTGCTGCTGTGTCTTCTACTAAACTATATCAATGACCTTGCTGCTGTGTCTTCTACTAAACTATATCAATGACCTTGCTGCTGTGTCTTCTACTAAACTATATCAATGACCTTGCTGCTGTGTCTTCTACTAAACTATATCAATGACCTTGCTGCTGTGTCTTCTACCATACTAATCTATATCAATGACCTTGCTGCTGTGTCTTCTACTAAACTATATCAATGACCTTGCTGCTGTGTCTTCTACCATACCATACTAGACTATATCAATGACCTTGCTGCTGTGTCTTCTACCATACCATACTAGACTATATCAATGACCTTGCTGCTGTGTCTTCTACCATACCATACTAGACTATATCAATGACCTTGCTGCTGTGTCTTCTACTAAACTATATCAATGACCTTGCTGCTGTGTCTTCTACCATACCATACTAGACTATATCAATGACCTTGCTGCTGTGTCTTCTACCATACCATACTAGACTATATCAATGACCTTGCTGCTGTGTCTTCTACCATACCATACTAGACTATATCAATGACCTTGCTGCTGTGTCTTCTACCATACCATACTAGACTATATCAATGACCTTGCTGCTGTGTCTTCTACCATACCATACTAGACTATATCAATGACCTTGCTGCTGTGTCTTCTACCATACCATACTAGACTATATCAATGACCTTGCTGCTGTGTCTTCTACCATACCATACTAGACTATATCAATGACCTTGCTGCTGTGTCTTCTACCATACCATACTAGACTATATCAATGACCTTGCTGCTGTGTCTTCTACCATACCATACTAGACTATATCAATGACCTTGCTGCTGTGTCTTCTACCATACCATACTAGACTATATCAATGACCCTGCTGCTGTGTCTTCTACCATACCATACTAGACTATATCAATGACCTTGCTGCTGTGTCTTCTACCATACCATACTAGACTATATCAATGACCTTGCTGCTGTGTCTTCTACCATACCATACTAGACTATATCAATGACCTTGCTGCTGTGTCTTCTACCATACCATACTAGACTATATCAATGACCTTGCTGCTGTGTCTTCTACCATACCATACTAGACTATATCAATGACCTTGCTGCTGTGTCTTCTACCATACCATACTAATCTATATCAATGACCTTGCTGCTGTGTCTTCTACCATACCATACTAGACTATATCAATGACCTTGCTGCTGTGTCTTCTACCATACTAATCTATATCAATGACCTTGCTGCTGTGTCTTCTACCATACCATACTAAACTATATCAATGACCTTGCTGCTGTGTCTTCTACCATACTAATCTATATCAATGACCTTGCTGCTGTGTCTTCTACCATACTAAACTATATCAATGACCTTGCTGCTGTGTCTTCTACCATACTAAACTATATCAATGACCTTGCTGCTGTGTCTTCTACCATACTAAACTATATCAATGACCTTGCTGCTGTGTCTTCTACTAAACTATATAAATAGCCCTGCTGCTGTGTCTTCTACCATACCATACTAGACTATATCAATGACCTTGCTGCTGTGTCTTCTACCATACCATACTAAACTATATCAATGACCTTGCTGCTGTGTCTTCTACCATACTAAACTATATCAATGACCTTGCTGCTGTGTCTTCTACCATACCATACTAATCTATATCAATGACCTTGCTGCTGTGTCTTCTACCATACCATACTAGACTATATCAATGACCTTGCTGCTGTGTCTTCTACCATACTAATCTATATCAATGACCGTGCTGCTGTGTCTTCTACCATACCATACTAAACTATATCAATGACCTTGCTGCTGTGTCTTCTACCATACCATACTAAACTATATCAATGACCTTGCTGCTGTGTCTTCTACCATACTAATCTATATCAATGACCGTGCTGCTGTGTCTTCTACCATACCATACTAAACTATATCAATGACCTTGCTGCTGTGTCTTCTACCATACCATACTAAACTATATCAATGACCTTGCTGCTGTGTCTTCTACCATACTAATCTATATCAATGACCTTGCTGCTGTGTCTTCTACCATACCATACTAAACTATATCAATGACCTTGCTGCTGTGTCTTCTACCATACCATACTAGACTATATCAATGACCATGCTTCTATGTCTTCTACCATACCATACTAGACTATATCAATGACCTTGCTGCTGTGTCTTCTACCATACCATACTAGACTATATCAATGACCTTGCTGCTGTGTCTTCTACCATACCATACTAGACTATATCAATGACCTTGCTGCTGTGTCTTCTACCATACCATACTAGACTATATCAATGACCTTGCTGCTGTGTCTTCTACCATACCATACTAGACTATATCAATGACCTTGCTGCTGTGTCTTCTACCATACCATACTAGACTATATCAATGACCTTGCTGCTGTGTCTTCTACCATACCATACTAGACTATATCAATGACCTTGCTGCTGTGTCTTCTACCATACCATACTAGACTATATCAATGACCTTGCTGCTGTGTCTTCTACCATACCATACTAAACTATATCAATGACCTTGCTGCTGTGTCTTCTACCATACTAATCTATATCAATGACCTTGCTGCTGTGTCTTCTACCATACCATACTAAACTATATCAATGACCTTGCTGCTGTGTCTTCTACCATACTAATCTATATCAATGGCCGTGCTGCTGTGTCTTCTACCATACCATACTAAACTATATCAATGACCTTGCTGCTGTGTCTTCTACCATACCATACTAAACTATATCAATGACCTTGCTGCTGTGTCTTCTACCATACTAATCTATATCAATGGCCGTGCTGCTGTGTCTTCTACCATACCATACTAGACTATATCAATGACCTTGCTGCTGTGTCTTCTACCATACCATACTAGACTATATCAATGACCTTGCTGCTGTGTCTTCTACCATACCATACTAAACTATATCAATGACCTTGCTGCTGTGTCTTCTACCATACTAATCTATATCAATGACCTTGCTGCTGTGTCTTCTACCATACCATACTAAACTATATCAATGACCTTGCTGCTGTGTCTTCTACCATACTAATCTATATCAATGGCCGTGCTGCTGTGTCTTCTACCATACCATACTAAACTATATCAATAACCTTGCTGCTGTGTCTTCTACCATACCATACTAAACTATATCAATGACCTTGCTGCTGTGTCTTCTACCATACTAATCTATATCAATGGCCGTGCTGCTGTGTCTTCTACCATACCATACTAGACTATATCAATGACCTTGCTGCTGTGTCTTCTACCATACCATACTAAACTATATCAATGACCTTGCTGCTGTGTCTTCTACCATACCATACTAGACTATATCAATGACCTTGCTGCTGTGTCTTCTACCATACCATACTAAACTATATCAATGACCTTGCTGCTGTGTCTTCTACCATACTAATCTATATCAATGACCTTGCTGCTGTGTCTTCTACCATACCATACTAAACTATATCAATGACCATGCTGCTGTGTCTTCTACCATACTAATCTATATCAATGACCTTGCTGCTGTGTCTTCTACCATACCATACTAAACTATATCAATGACCATGCTGCTGTGTCTTCTACCATACCATACTAATCTATATCAATTACCTTGCTGCTATGTCTTCTACCATACCATTCTTAATCTATATCAATGACCATGCTGCTGTGTCTTCTACCATACTAAACTATATCAATGAAAATGCTGCTGTGTCTTCTACCATACCATACTAGACTATATCAATGACCATGCTGCTGTGTCTTCTACCATACCATACTAAACTATATCAATGACCATGCTGCTGTGTCTTCTACCATACCATACTAATCTATATCAATTACCTTGCTGCTATGTCTTCTACCATACCATTCTTAATCTATATCAATGACCATGCTGCTGTGTCTTCTACCATACTAAACTATATCAATGACCTTGCTGCTGTGTCTTCTACCATACTAAACTATATCAATGAAAATGCTGCTGTGTCTTCTACCATACCATACTAAACTATATCAATGACCATGCTGCTGTGTCTTCTACCATACCATACTAATCTATATCAATGACCTTGCTGCTGTGTCTTCTACCATACCATACTAGACTATATCAATGACCTTGCTGCTGTGTCTTCTACCATACCATACTAAACTATATCAATGACCTTGCTGCTATGTCTTCTACCATAGTATACTAAACTATATCAATGACCATGCTGCTGTGTCTTCTACCATACTAATCTATATCAATGACCTTGCTGCTGTGTCTTCTACCATACCATGCTAATCTATATCAATGACCTTGCTGCTGTGTCTTCTACCATGCTAATCTATATCAATTACCATACTGCTGTGTCTTCTACCATACTAATCCATATCAATGACCATACTGCTGCGTCTTCTACCATAGCATACTAATCTATATCAATTACCATACTGTTGTCTTCTACCATACCATACTACTCTATATCAATGACCTTGCTGCTATATCTTCTACCATACCATACTAAACTATATCAATGACCTTGCTGCTGTGTCTTCTACCATACCATACTAATCTATATCAATGAACTTGCTGCTATGTCCTCTACCATACCATACTAATCTATATCAATGACTGTGCTGCTTTGTCTTCTATATCAATGACCTTGCTGCTATGTCTTCTACCATACCATACTAATCTATATCAATGACCTTGATGCTATGTCTTCTACCATACCATACTAATCTATATCAATGACCTTGCTGTTATGTCTTCTACCATAACATACTAATCTATTTCAATGACCTTGCTGCTATGTCTTCTACTATACCATCTTAACGTATATCAATGGCCGTGCTGCTGTGTCTTCTACCATACCATACTAATCTATATCAATGACCTTGCTGCTGTGTCTTCTACCATACAAATCTATATCAATGACCTTGCTTCTATGTCTTCTACCATACCATACTAAGCTATATCAATGACCTTGCTGCTGTGTCTTCTACCATACTAATCTATATCAATGACCTTGCTGCTGTGTCTTCACCATACCATACTAATCTATATCAATGACCGTGCTGCTGTGTCTCCTACTATACCATCTTAATGTATATCAATGAACTTGCTGCTGTGTCTTCTACCATACCATACTAATCTATATCAATGACCTGGCTGCTGTGTCTTCTACCATACTAATCTATATCAATGACCTTGCTGCTGTGTCTTCTACCATACTAATCTATATCAATGACCATACTGCTGTGTCTTCTACCATACCATACTAATCTATATAAATGACCGTGCTGCTGTGTCTTCTATATCAATGACCTTGCTGCGATGTCTTCTACCACACTAATCTATATCAATAATTCTGAAATCCATCTATATAACACAAGACACTGTGAAAACCTTCACCCTCCCCACTGCCAGACCTCACATAGTCAATTCTCTATCAGATATAGAAGTACCATACTCTGGAATATTTATCATCATATTGCCAAAACATCATCATACCTCAATATCTTCAGTCTAAAAAATCAAGCAAAAGTCTGGGGTCAGCCTGATGAACCTAACTACCCAATAATCCCCTCCATGTTGCCTAACTCTCTCTCTCACACTCACACACACACACACACATTTTTTCTTGTATACTGAGTATATCATGTACAATTAGAATGAATATGCTTTGTTTAACTGATTGAACAAACATTTATTTATTTGTACTCCTATTTGTGGTGTGGTTTTCATATAAACACTTTTGGGCTTCCAACCTTACCTACACATCATTTTTACCTTTTTTTTATATATTTTTTTATCTTTACTGTTTTGTCTTTTTCCTCTTTCCTCTGGTGTGAATAAATAAAACCTAAAACTAAACGGTTATTACGGTGATCGTGGTCATTTAGCTGGCCAATTACCATCATTGAAAGTTCCGTAACCGTCACAGCCCTAAGTCCATCTACTGTACATTTTAGATCCTGGAATAACCAATGCTTGAAACAACAACAACATCATAGTAAAAGTGTATGTGTCAGAGGCTGATGCTCTCATTACCTCTATCTTGCCCCATATGTCCGGGTGGTTGTCGTGGTGCTGGATGTCATCCAGTAGCTGTTGGATGAAAGGTTTACACTGTGTCTCTATGTGGGGGGCCATGGTAGTGGTGGTGGTGGGATGCAGGGCGAGAGACCTGTTGGTGTCTCTCGCTCTGGTCTCCCCGGAGCTCCAGCCCCTGTTGTTGTCTCTCTTCCTACTCTCCCTGGAGCTCCAGGCCTCGTCCTCAGACAGCAGGTCACTGAGGGGGGCCGACTCGATGCTCTCATCCAGGGATGGAGTCATGTCGCTGGACAAGGTGGGCGAGAAGTTCCCCATCCCCACGTGGAAAGGCCTCTTGTAGGGGGGTTGGAGGGGGTCAAAGCCCAAAGGGGTTGGGGGCTGCCCAGGCCCTCGCCCTCCCAGTCTGAATTGACCTCGGTTAGCTCCCAGTCGTCTACATCCTGAATCGACTCATGGTGTCCCTGGTGGCCAGGTCTCTGGGCCAGGGTCTCCAGCTTCATAGCCAACATCTCTGTCTTCTTTAGCTTGGCAGGGAGAGCCAGGAACTCATCTGACCTGAACCAGTGCTCCTTGCTGGGGTTAGGGCTGGTCCCCACTGGGGCTGGGTGGTGGAGGTGGGGGCACTGGGGCTGGATGATCCAGACGGCTTCCTTGGTGGGAGGGCGGAAGTCCTCGCTTGTGGCCTCATCGTGGGACTCGTGGTCTGAGGGCTCTCTCATAGGAGAGGGTAGGGAGCTGTCTGTGTCTCTGTCTGTCTGTGGATCCTTCAGGTCCCTGCTGCATCCATTGTTGCCTGAGAAGAGGGTGGGGATAGAGGAGAGGTCCTGGGGGAAGTGGCCTCCCTGGTCTACCTCTGAGGAGCTCCTCTGTAGGGGGATGTGAGCGCCAACAGGGCTTCCTTGTCTCTGGTAACCTCCAGCCTCTCTTTGTCTGCTGGCCTGCAGGTTCATGCTGTTCATAGCCTGCAGACTGTCAAAGGACTGGGAGGCGTTGCTGGGGCACACAGCATTCAGCTCCAGCCAGAACTTGGAGCGGTCGGGAAGGGTCCAGGAGAGAGGGAGTGCTCTGGCTCAGGTCTGCCTGGAATTGAAGAGAGGGAGGCAGGGTGGATCTCCTTAGGCTGAGGCTGGACTCAGCCTCTCCCTCCAGATAAATGGGCTTCTTAGGCAGGACAGGCTGAGTGGGGGACACCTCGATACTCACGCTGCCCTGAAGGGGCTGCTTGGAGAGTGGAGTGCTCTCGCTCTGGGGCGTGTCGCAGGGCATTTTGGGTCCAGGTGCAGGGTTATTCTCCTCCCCTGCGCTAGAGGGCTTGTCTCTGTGTTTCTCTATAGGGGTACCTGGCTCCTCCTCTTCCTGCTCTGAGACGGCCCCCTGGTTCTGGCTCTGCTTGGCTGTGATGGTCAGCAGGTCCACACTCTGGATGAGCTCTGGGAAGTCGCTCTTTAGACTGGTGTATCTACAGCAGGGCTCCTGCCCCTGGCCCAATCCGCTGGTACCCTCCTGGTCCTCACTGGGGCTATAGTCGCTGAGCTCATAGGCTGTGATACCACAGTCCAGGATAAGTAGTCCTGACTGCACTTAATGGTCACCTGGCCGCAGTCGTCCACCTCAGTCAGAGCATCCAGGCGAGGCCTGGGGGAGATACAGGGGGAGGGGGGGACACTTGATTACACACACCATTTAAGTTATAAAAAAAATTACTTAAAATGCTTTTTTAAAAGGGAAATCTGCAGTTCAAAAAACACAAAGCGGTCAACATGCCACTGTTTCGGGAAACAGCTGAGGGATGAGGCTGGAGAAATGTAAACACTCTCAAATTCAGTAAACACTCTCCAACACAGCTATAGATACATGACTGACCATCCATGAGATAAAAAATTATAGTTTTAACCATGTTTTTAATATGTACAGTGTTAGTTTACAAATGCATTATTATAAACAATGGCGTAAAACAGCTTATATTTTGGGTACTGATGGGGTACAACTGTTGAACTAAGCTCATGAAGCTATTCTTCAAGACTCAAAACGCTGTATGTCATTAATTTAAAGGTAAAAAATTGATATATCAATTGCGCCTTAAGTAAACCAAATAGGAGTTGTGTTTTCCGACATAAAGAAAAGCAACTCCTAACATGCTGACCACACCGCTCGCGTGCGTGCGTCCAATTAATCCACAGATGAAATGGTAAAAACGAGTTTGTTTCTAGTAATCTCTCCTCGCCTTCTTCTTCTTTCGTTGGTTGTTATATGGTGTATTACTTTAAGGTGCATTACCACCACCAATTGGACTGGAGTGTGGACCTCAATTCATCTTTCAATCACCCACGTGGGCATATGCTCCTAAAAACCAATGAGATGGGAGAGACGGGACTTGCAGCGCATCAAGCGTCACAAATAGACCAAGTTTTATTTTAGGGCCTGGCTACGCAGACGCTCATTGACGCATGCGAGCAGTGTGGGTGCAATGATTGAATAACATGTATGTGTACATTTATTTTGCAACGCACACGACGCGAGCGGTGTGGTAAGCATGTAACATTGCACATCAATCATTGCACCCACACGGCTCGAAAGCGTCAACGATCGTCTGTGTAGCCAGGCGCTAAAAATAGAACTTGGCTCTATTTGTGACGCTTGACACGCTGCAAGAGACCCGCCTCTCCCATCTCCTCATTGGTTTATAGGAGCATATACCCACTGGGTGATTGAAAGATTAACTTTTTATTTTAATTTTATTTCACCTTTATTTAATCAGGTAGGCTAGTTGAGAACAAGCTCTCATTTGCCAACTGTGACCTGGCCAAGATAAAAACATAGCAATTCGACACATACAACAACACAGAGTTACACATAGAATAAACAACATACAGTCAATAATACAGTAGAAAAGGTTTATATATAGTATGTGCAAATGAGGAAGGATAAGGGAGGTAAGGCAATAAATAGGCCACGTGGCAAGTAATTACAATATAGCAATTAAACACTGGAATGGTAGATGTGCAGAAGATGATGTGCAAGTGGGGATACTGGGGTGCAAAGGAGCAAGAATAAATAAATACAGTATGGGGATGAGGTAATTGGACGGGCAGTAGATGATATAGGGTACAGTATATACATATACATATGAGATGAGTAATGTAGGGTATGTAAACATTACATGTTTAAAGTGGCTAGTGATATATTTTACATCCATTTCCATCATTCCCATTATTAAAGTGCCTAGAGTTGAGTCAGTGTGTTGGCAGAGGCCACTCAATGTTAGTGGTGGCTGTTTAACAGTCTGATTGGCCTTGGGATAGAAGCTGTTTTCAGTCTCTCGTCCCAGCTTTGATGCACCTGTACTGACTCGCCTTCTGGATGATAGCGGGGTCAACAGCAGTGGCTCGGGTGGTTGTTGTCCTTGATGATCTTATGGCCTTCCTGTGACATCGGTGGTGTAAGGTGTCCTGGAGGGCAGTAGTTTGCCCCCGGTATGCGTTGGTGCAGACCTCACTACCCTCTGGAGAGCCTTACGGTTGTGGGCGGAGCAAGTTGCCGTACCAGCGGTGATACAGCCCGACAGTATGCTCTCGATTGTGCATCTGTAGAAGTTTGGTGAGGTGCTTTTGGTGACAAGCCGAATTCTTCAGCCTCCTGAGGTTGAAGAGGCCTTCACAACCTGTCTGTGTGGTTGGACCATTCAGTTTGTCCGTGATGTGTACGCTGAGGAACTTAAAAACTTACTACCCTCTCCACTACTGTCCCATCGATGTGGATAGGGGGGTGCTCCCTCTGCTGTTTCCTGAAGTCCACAATCATCTCCTTTGTTTTGTTGGTGAGGTTATTTTTCTGACACCACACTCCGAGGGCCCTCACCTCCTCCCTGTAGGCCGTC